>NW_014569590.1:636772-663961 GCF_001313835.1 Polistes canadensis
AGATTGATTTTTTACTCAATATGGTATTCTACGCGTAGACAAAAGAATGTACTTTAATTTAATATAAAAATCATTAAAATCCATTTGCTAAAAGTATAAAAAATATTCACTTGAACTTTTCAAAAAAATTGCAAAGATGCACAATTTACAGCATTGCATTCTCTGACATTTTCTGAACTTTGCATGCTAAATTTATAACTCGATATTGTATTCTGCGTGTAGCCAAAAGAGTGTACTTTAATTTAATATAAGTTTTATTAAAATATATTTACTTTTAGTATAAAAAATATTTACCAAAACTTTTCAAAGAAATAGCAAAGTTGTACAATTTATAGAATTGCAATCTCTAATATATTAGGTTGTCCCATAAATTATTTCCGTGCCACGCTATGTATGATTTCGAGCCAATTTTGGAAAGAAAGCATCATGAGGCTTCTTGAAAGATGGAAAAAGGTAATAGAGCAGAACGGTTCATATAAAACACTGTAAATCAATCTTAAACAATAAATATCGTCTATTGAATTCGCATCGGAAAAAAGAAAGGAACTTAAGGGATAACCTAATATATATATATATTTCCAAATTTTTTTTTTTGCATAAACTGTAATAAAATACAAAAAACATTTATTGAAGAAATAAAAGCCACGAATATATTTAATTTATTCTACCAATTATTATATATATACTTGAAGAATTGAAAATGAATATAAAGTACAAAAATTGATGATTTTCAATATTTTCACCTATCGTAAGTTCATCAATAAATTATATCTATGCATACACAAAAATTCGATAAAGTATCTTGTACAATAACAGTTAGATATAATAATATTCTTATGGCATACGTCATAATAATTAACACGAAGGAAGAATCCTCGTGGATCAGAGAAATGAAAGAAGGAAGGAAAAATGGCGCCTCGTATCCCTCCTTGAGAATATTAAGAGGCCCTTCAAGTACTCCCCTTCTCTTTCTCTTTCTCTTATGAATACCGAATGAGGATGTATTTAGAGGATCCTGTAGCCCTTCTCTCTTAATTTTTTTTTTTTCTTTTTTTCTTTACAGAGGGAAAAGCTTACGGTTTCGTAATAAATTGGGACGAAATCGTAAAGGACCCATTTGTGAAAGAAAGAAGGAAAGAGAAAGAAAAAGAAAAAGAGAGAGAGAGAAAGAGAGATGGGTAGAAGAGAATGAGAAAGGACGAAGTGAAACACACAGGGCCCTGGCAAGCCTCTTCTACCGATCGTTAAAGAATAAAGAATGGTAATATTATGCCAAAAGAGAGAGAGATGGTTTCTCTTTCTCTCTCTTTCTCTTTCTCTCTCTCTCTCTCTCTCTCTCTCTCTGTTTCTTCTTTCCTCCGCACGAAAAAGCGAGTAAAGAGGACTTCTCGAAAGAATAACGCGTCATGGTCACCTGCTCGTATCGTTCAAAAGTGAACTTTGAGCCGCCATGGGGGAGGGCGTGGATGCTCACAAATCAAGCCTAAGAAACTTTAGACCCTTTCGATGTGGATTAATTATTCGACGACGTTAGACGCGCTCGTTCCTTGTTGATATTCCACCTTCGACAGATTTCTTAACCCTTTTTCTTTTATTTCTTTTCCTATACTAAGAGGAAGATAAATATATAATGATAGATGGATAGACAGATACCTAAATGTTTTCTTTGTTTTTTATGGTAATACACTATGATAGAATGCACTTTTTATTTATTTGATTAATAATTATTAGTAAAATAAATCATCGGTATAGATAGATATATATATTTTGTTTTTTTTTTTGTATTAATATTAATTTGTTAATTCTTTTAAACAGAGGGTTGCATCAAAATCTATTTGTTTGGCCAATATATTCTAAAATGAATTATCTGTATATATAAATATTTTATTCAGTATAAATATTAATTAATCAATGTTTCAAATATAGGGTTCAGTAAGTTTCGTATCACGATTGTATAAACGTTACATATCAATACTTGATTACGTATTTATATTTTAATCCTATAGATGGTTCATAGAAAAAAACGACAAAAGCAATGTCGTAAATTTAATTAATTTTAATATTAATTTGCACGTAATATTAATCAATCATATATATTCCATACCAATAATTTATTACAAATATCGATTATTTATTTAAAAAATTATTACTAACCCAATGAAAAAAATCAAGCAAAATAATATTATATAAACCATATATATATACGTCTATAAAAGAAATGATTAGGGTCGTAATATTTTGTCTGACCAAACGAGTAGAGAACGCATATCGTGAAATATCTTTTGGAATTCATACCTCCATGATTCTCTCTAAACGATTGGTAATCGAGGAGCCAAGAGATATTCCTCGGTCACGCCCCCGCTTCTCTCCCTGAAAAAAAGAAATAGAAATAGAGAGGAAAAAAAAAAAGAAAAAAATAATAAAAAATAAAAAATAAATTCTAAATAAGATAGAAGAAGAGAAAAATTCTTGGTCCCGTCGTTCTCGCTGTATGGGAATCTTAATTTAATTAAGACGAACCCATTATTAAGAGCCACGTCCCGAAACGGTGATTAGAATTCTTCCCTCTTCGTAAAAGGGCCCCAGCCACGGGCACACACGCGGGATCGTAAGTCATAGCCTAGATTGAGAACAGACAGCTGGCCGGAATTCAAAATTGACCTTTGCATCGTCGTATAATAAATTTCATTTGGATTATGTTATGTGTTGTTTCGTTTTTGAATATTAAAATCTAACTTCCATCTACCTTGCGCCTTTTTTTTTTTTTTATTTATCTCTTCTTCTTTTTCTTCCACTACGTTTCGATTTTTTGTTTTGTTTTGCTTTTCTTCCATTGCTTGTTCTTATTTATTTTTTGTTTTTTTTTTCTTTTCTTTTCTTTTTTGAAGACTCCGAAAGAATATAATTTACGCGAAAGAAATTATAAAAATTCGCAGGCCCCTGGTTTTTTTTTTTTTTCTTATTTTATTTTATCTTCCTTCCCTTCCTCTTGTTATTTATAGTTATCATAAAATTTCGAACCCTCTCGGACCCTGTCCAAATAATCTCATTGTTTTTCCTTTTGTTTTATAATTTATCGTCAAACTATTATGTTTCAATGAATATCTAAAAGATATCGGTTTATCTTTTATTAATTTTTATACAGTATAAAACATATTGTTATACGTCAACGACAATGATTTTTATATCCAATTTTCTGTATTAATAATACCGTTGCGCATATTTTAATATTGCTGTTATTTTATGTCTAACGATTGGACATCCCTTATTTTTACTGGTTATTAAAATATTTTGTTGTATCACATTCAATTTGATTCCCGTTAAAATAAGAATTATTCAAAAGAAATTTCTATAAAAAATTACATATACTTCGAATAAACACACACACATACACACACAATTTCAATTTAATATTTTAATTAGATAAAAATTATCAACTCAAAGTCATCACTGGACAAGAACGTTAAAAAAAATATATATTAATTTAAATACAATTCAAAATATTAATAAAATACAGTACTGTGTGTTCGGCTTAAGTTAATTGATTGATAATTAATCGATAGAAGTGTAATTATTGTTAAAAAGCTCGAAGTATATGTTTTGTCAACCGTCTTCCTCGAAATTCACCTTCTGACTGGCACGTTGTCTTCTATGAAAATACTTTTATTAAATGTTGTTTATATGACTTTCCAAATAAGGAAATTCTATTTATTACAAATATTATTTTTGTTATTTGTATGTACCATATAAGGAAAGTCATATTAGCAACATTCAATAAAAGAAATTTTATTGAGGACAATGAGACTCAGTTCAACGGTGGATTTCGAAGGAGAAGGTACATAGATCATATATTCCGAGCTTTTACACAACAATAGACATTTCTATCGATTAATTAATAATCATTTAAGGTATATCGGACATTTTCTATTATAATATACTAACATTTACAATTGTTTTAATTAAAATACATTTGTTTTAACTTTCCTGGCCAATGATTACTACGAGTTGAAAATTTTCATCTAATAAAATATCCACAGATCAAAATTATTAAATATTTCAAATATATTAATAAATATCTCATTTTTAAATAAATGTGCTCTTTGTACTATTCTTACTTAAATAGATATTAAGTTGATTCTGATATGTCAAAAAATACCCATAGAAACATTAGAATCTTTCATAATCTCATTTAACTGTGGATCAACTGTGAGTTCTATTTCATTCTCTCTCTCTCTCTCTCTCTTTCCACCTCTATGTTCTATCACTTTTCATATAATTTTATCAAATTTGATCGTTACCATCGTTTAAAAAGTTTCACTCGAAATAATGTTTAATAGCAAGCAATGAATGAATAAAACAATAAAGAAAAGTTAAAAAGTGTAACGAACTCTTAGTAAAGTTTTTAATGATTAAAGTAAAAGTAAAAGAGAAAAAAGGTAGAAAGAGACAGGAAAGAACAACCCTCGGAAACAATTTTATATTCTTACGAGCCCTACTCACGAACCTAATTCGATAACAATCATGAGTCCTGGTATATTGTCGTCGGAGTTGTTATACCGGAGAGGACCGGAAAGTCTTGGAAAGAATTACCAACGATTATAATTACGTTCGAACGAAATGACACCAACTGGTTGGACGGATGGTCACGAGTCGAGCGTGAAATTACAAACCATGCAACCAACCAACCAACCAACCAACGAACAACCATCCGTCTATGTTAATCTTTCATTTCTATTTGATCTCTTAGCTACTACTTGCTTTTATAATATCTTCACCAATTCATTCCAACTGATAGAAACTATTATTCTACTCAATTGCTGACTATTATTATTATTGCATCTCATTCTTTCTTCTTCTTCTTATTCTTCTTTTACTTCTTATTATTCTTGATAAAGTCTCGTTAAGACACTCGTGAAATTTTCTATATAAACGAATTGCCTTTATTTAATATGAAAAATAAATATGAAAATAATATTATTAGAAAATCAATATCTACGAATGAGTAATTGAATTACTTAACATTCCTTTCCTGGCATTAAAGTCTCCAGCTTTGCTATTATATGAACGAATTACATTTATATATATTTTATTTTGAATCACAATGCATTTTATATTGATATACGAAATATTCATTCTAATTAATAAATGCAACTAATCACCAATTATACATTTCAATAACATATAAACTTTGAATCATCAAAATTACCTCGAAATACAGATTATTTCCTAAAACCGAAACAAAATAATTTAATTTAAAAAAATCATATTGTAATTATAAATTTTATAGAAAAAAAAAGACTATTAATAAATAAATTTGAAACAAGTAAATCACACAGATAATATTCATATGCACATATTAATTAATAAATCAATAATTATTGATAAATTTTGTAAATTCTATTAAGTTTTACAAAAAAAAAAAAAGAAGATAATATATACCTATAACAAATAAACCTGTGAAAATATAAATAGAAATAAATTACATTAATCCTTGTAAAAGCGCGATACAAGTATTTCCGAAATATTTATTATACATATTTATAGCTGATATTTCTTGTGTAGTTTCCTTAGTAATATCGTGTAATATACTATAGCAAATAGAATCGATAGGTCTATCGATTTACTCTGAAGTAGTAGAAAGGTGTCCAAGAGTATTCACGATAGGAGGAGAGGTCGCATGAAACTCTCTTTCTATCTTTCTCTCTGTTTCTCTTTGTTGAGGCACGCGGCATGGCACGCTACCCAAGGAGCTCCTGTGGTGCTCACCGGGCTTCGACACCCACACGCCGTGTCGCCTCACCAAACACATAAATTACATTGGCCCGCCAACTTCGTTCGTGTTATTGTTCCGCGAAACAGAGAAGGAAAGAAAGAGATAGAGATTTAAAGTATACTAGAACGTTATTTTTTTCTTTCAAAAATACTTATACCAAAAGACTTTACAGTTTTTCAAGAAAAAAAAATCCTATTTCATTTCATTACGATTATTTCATTCCAAATTTTACTTAGAAAACAAAAATAATCATTTTGAAAGATTGACAAATGGGGACAGTTTATTTTGAAATTGATTTAAATCCATTTGCAGCCCGTAAATATACATTATTTTAATTAAATTAGCCTATATATAAAAGAAATTTATATAATCAAATTACATATTGATAAATTAGTAGAAATATTGCCGGACTTGACATAATTAATCTATATATTTTAATTGACAAATATGTAAACCTTTAATTTTCACGAAACAACAGAAAAAATGGATTTACATGTTAGCAAATTATTGTTTAATATTCATTAATAAATATAAACGTTAAATTAAACTCGAGTATACTTTTAAATCGATATTAACAATGACAGTCGAATGAATTTTATTTTCTAAATTCAAACTTTGTATATTACAAAATGATACGAATGAAAATAATTAAAATTGTCGTTAAATCATCGATGATGCTTATGATTCGTGAAGAAAAATGTTTATCCGTTTAATGTAAGAGTAGGAAAGAAAGAAAGAGAGAGAGAGAGAGAAATAATACGACACAGGAGTGTGAGGATATCTCGTGGAAGAAAAAAGCGTCAGCCGTGAATCATATCGTAGGATTTGTTCGAAGGCATCATACTTGCTTTGCAGGGGCGTGCATTTGAATAGGAACGACAGTCGTGCATCAGTGAGACGACTTTTCGAGTGCGAGAGAGGAGTTAAAATAGAAAAAAATAAATAAAGAGTAAGAGAGAGAGAGAGAGAGAGAGAGAGAGAGAGAGAGGGGCATCGTAACACGAAGTACCACTGTCCCCTTTATATCCAGGAACATAAGCTCACAAAGTTATTGGCCCATTCGGACCTCCTGCCTTCACGAAGCACCGGCCCGTTTCTCATTCACGTGTCCGACGGTGTTACTTTGCTTTCTCAAACTCTCCCTCTGAAACCTCTACCAGCTTCTTTTCCTTCTCCTATCTCATCCCTCTGTAAACATTTTTCAGTTTTCTTTTATAAAAAGTCAAGAGAGATAGAAAGAAAGTAATCGAACTACGACGATATGCAAAGAAAATTTGTTTGAAATGACCAGTTGAACCCTGAACCCCTTCTTCTCATCCTTTTTCTTCCTCTTATCTCATCCCTCTGTGAACATTTTTCAGTTTTCTTTCATAAAAATAAATAGATAGAAAATAATCGAACTACGAAACAACCTTTCGAACTTTAAACCTTTTTCTTCATTCTACATTATGCATTTCATCCTACCTGTGAAATATTTTTTACTTGTCTTTGATATAACAAAACGAAGAAATAAGGACTAATCGAATTACGAAAAAGAAAAGAGAGAAAATAAAATTCAGTTTCTTTTATTTTCGAAACGAGTATAACGAAATTCTTCCCGTTGCCCTTTCTTCGGAAGCCTTGGGCTTAACTCGGTCTCTCCCCCCCTTTTTCATTTGAAATTCATCTTTTGCTGAAAGAGGAGGACTGATCGCGAACAGGGCCCCGAAGTAGATTTTCGTCGGCTACCGGACAGGGAAGGTATAAAACAGAAGAGAAGAAGAGAAAAATAAAGAGAAACAAGAGAGTAAGATGGAATGAGATAGAAAGAGATAGGTGATGGTAAGAGGGAGGAAGGGTGGGAAGGGGGTAGAAGGAGGAGAGTAAATGACAGGCTTCGTCTACCGCCCCAGGGTACCGGCCATGATTATTTTGATTAATTTCTCCCGTCATTCGGTAGCTCGACGCCGCTAGGATATTCGGATTTTATCTGGTATTCTCTTTTTTTTTATTTATTTCTCGAAAGAAAATAACGCGATTCTTGCAAAAATCTGTCGATTTGCCAAAGGAAAGAAAAAAAAAAAAGAACGACAACAACACAAATTCCTCGTTTAAAAATTATTTACAAAAAAAAAAGAAAAAGTAATGAAACAAATTATAAACGGAAATAGAAGTTTCATTCGATATCGAGGAAAAGATATAATAATAATAATAATAATAATAATAAAGAAAAAAAGGTATAAATCGATTTAATTCGATTATCGTTCCTCTCATTCGGTTCTAAAGATATGCCTCTATCTACTTTGTAAGTATAGGTAATGGTCCATCTATCTCTACTTTTATCTTCTTTTATTTTTTATCTCGAAAGAAAGAAAGAAAGAAAGAAAGAAAGGGATAGAACTGGCATAACGTCCGGCAGCCATTTTCATCATTCCGCAAGAAATTGCGAGCGTCGATGATCGTCCATCGGGGTTCTGCGCGGCTTGGTAATTCGGTCTAATTCCGCCAGTCCACCAGTGATTTCGGCTATCTACCATAATCGGTGGGGCCCGCCTCGCGCCAAGAAACCGAAAGCACCCGGGGAACGTAATGGGATGGAATTAAGAGGAGACGTGCCCTTCGCTAATCTATTAATTCCTACACGCGAGAGAGATCACCGGGGCCCGGGCGTCGAACCAAACGAGTTTTCGAACTACTACCTAAGTAAGTAGCCCATCTATGTACCTGAAATTATATTCTGATGTACTCTCATCGAGTACATATATCCGATCACATTTTTACCCGTGATTCATATTCTTCCTTTTTTTATATATTATTATATCATAATATAATACTTCTCTCTTCTCGTAATGTACTTTTTACAATCAAACATTTTCAAATAAAATATCATAAAAATTGCCAGGTAGGGGTATATCGTATTTATCGTATGATATAATTTTGTAATTATGGTAATGTGTCATTATTTATAAATGTTAGTTTAACTATAAATAGAGTTAAATTATAAAATAAAACAAGCAACAAGAAAGAAAGGATGCAATCGCGAGTAATCATCTGTTATAGTTGGATAATATATGGTTAATGTATAATCGTTTAAAAATGTTAGCATAAAATAATCCCTATGTAACGTTGAAATCATATATTTGTATATGTATCTACGTTTTTGTTAAATATTATATGTATATATATATATATATCACATTTGTAGTTGCAACAATATCAATTATTAGATTTATTTCTATCACATTGAATAATTTTTATTTGTACTTTTTGATTTTAAATTTGTTGTTCTCTTAATGTTTAGCTTTAAAAAATGAGGAAAGAGTTTTATTACGATATTAATATAATATTTGAAATATAAAAACGAGTTTTGAAATATTTTCTTAGATTTTCTTCTTTTCCTTTTTTGATACTATTTGTGATGAGTCATCGAAAAAATATGCGAAGGGATTTTATAAGAGGCTGTAGACAGACAGGTAGGCACACAAGTCTTTCTTATCGAACGAAAAGAAAGACGAAACGTTTGTCTGGCGTCAGCTTATCGTTGCTACTTATACGACATTAGGGATTCACATCAGTGTATTATGAACAAACTCATACACATACACACACACACATTCGTCTTCTGTGCTACCATTTTTATTATCGAAGTAGGTAGAACATACCGTTCGATTCATATTTCTTCTTTTTCTACTTTTTCTTCTTCCTCGTTAGTGTCGTATTTTCTACCATTCCTCTTTTTGTTTCCTTTTACCCTGAACAATTTTTAGACTATCGGTAATATTAAAAATAATAGGAAAATAAAAAAACATAAGAGATAACGTATGTGATAACATTAAAATATATGAATTAACAAAAATAGTAATCACATTTCGTCCGATAAATTACAACGATAATGAGTAATACTTGATGAAATATACATGAACTTATGTCAAATTAATATTAACATTTTTTACTTTGTTAAAATTATAATGTTAATGCGAGATAACAATTTATTATCGTATTTCTACTTCCTTATTATATTTCAACTTCGCTAGATATAACACAATGTTACGTATTTTTTTATTTCTATACTGTTACATATATTACAGATAAAATTTGAAACCAGTTATTTTGCATTTATAATCAAATATCAATATGCAACCTTGTTAAAATGAACTAACAAAAAGTCATTGTGAAATACGTATATTTAAAATTATTACATTTATACTGTTGTTAAATATTATCTACAGGCTGTTATAAACCTCTACCTCAATTATTTCACTAAATACTAATCAAATCATTTCAAAATTAATAATATAACAACCCTTGTATAAAAAAAAAAAAAAACAAAGAAAGAAATTAAATATCTTTAAAAGTCCAAATATTGTTTGATATAAAACGTTAATTAAATAAATTCCAATATAATTTTTCAACGTTAATAATATAACAATCGTAATAAAGCAAAAAAAAAAAATAATACAATAAAAGAAGAATTATATTTAAACTCTTAAAAACTTTGCGATCAATAAATACAACATTTCAATAAAAATAATCCTCCCTTAAAAGGCGTTAACACTTACGAGAAAATTGTTCGCATTTCTCGAAGAGGAAAAATAATAAGAAGATAATGTAGAAGAGGAGGAAGAGAAAGGAAAAAGAAGAATAAGAAGAAGAAGAAGAAGAAAAAGAAGAGGGATGGAAGAAGAGCAAGGGTGGTCGGTTATAGAAGACGATGCGTATATTCTTTTTCGGTACTGACGAGCATCAACTTCTCCATATTTCTATCTCTCTTTCTCTCAATGTTTCTGAGCTCACAAATACAAGCAGAAGTATAAGGAAAGCATCGGACAGGGGGATCCGGCGCTGACGCTCATTACGATGATTGGCAGATTCAATTAACGAGCAGCCGAGCTCCACCGTAGCGCGGGGTCGCGCCGGCTTAACCTCGGCTAAATATTATTAATAATAATCAGCTCATTACCGGCTCCATTAATTATCCGACTGCATACGCGGTACCCGATATCTGTGCCTCCAGGAGCGCACTAAATTCGATTCTCTGTTCTCCAACGAGAACGATATTAACGTTCCCTTCGTCTAGATCATCCACTTAACTTATGTTTCCTCCCAACTAAATGATAAACAATTTCTAACATATTATTAAACATATATTATAATATACACGCGTTTAATTGTTTTTTTTCTTTTTTATTTTTATTTTTTATTATGTTATATTATCTGTTAACGTGTGTTACAAATATAATGATTGAAATATTAACATTCTACGAAATAAATTTATTTATTTCTATATAATATTAAATATTGTACGTAAATTTTCAAATCAATTAAGTATTTCAAAAAATCTCTTTTATTTCTACGAAGAATAATTTTAATATTAATGAAAAAGAAAATGATAGGAAAAAAGAAAAATGTTCAAAGATGTATCGCCAATGAAAATTTGTTGAACAAATTACTGATACCCTTGTTGTCTATAGTTCCAGATAACCGAATACCAGGTATACATCAAGAGTAAAGAATTTTTAATGAGAGCAAAGCTTACCTTTTCTGATATGACATGAACGACGTATCTGTGTTAGTGTTAATACACAGGTACAAGGAATATTAATCCATTTAACAAACTCATTATCATCGGTGAGATACGCCGAACGTTTACTGTGCCGCGCGTAACTGGACGCAGTTACGGCGCGAACTCACACAGTCTTATCTTCTTATTATTCTTTTTCTTCTTCTTCTTCTTCTTCTTCTTCTTCTTCATATTCTTCTTGTTCTTCTCGTTCTTCGGGGAACCCCAGGCGTATTAGCGAGTTGGCACCCCTGCGGCTTGATTTACGGGCTCCAACTAACGAGCCTCGAGCCTGCGTCAGAGTGCTTCTCGAACGAGATATCCAAGTTGGTACACAGCCACCAACATCCGAGAACAACCACGACTCGGCAGCTACTCGCGAACAAACCTTAAACACTTACACTTACAATCTTTGCAATCTTCTCGGATTGATGCGGATGAAACTTAAAGGAAGTGAGAGGGTGGTAGTTGCAAGACACCACCCTTGACCTTTTACTTTTGTAAGCACTACCTATTCCATGTTTGACGTGTTACGAAAATACAACTATGTGCACGACAAGTTGCTAGTTATACTTATATTTTTATTTGCGTTCTATTTTATCGTCAGTCGAAACTGACTTGATCTTTGGAATAGAATTATTTTATTATAGATGTTTGATATATTTATTAGGATAAATTAAATATTGATTTTTAAACGTTGAATGTGTTTCTACGATTCCTGTGTTTTAGAATGTTTTTGGTGAATTGTTATTTAAATATTAATAGTATTCTTTATATAATTTAGCTTGATTTTAGAACTAAAATATTTGATCATAGATATCTAGATATATTGTTCTATTTCAAATAGATTTTTAATCGTTCACTGGTTCTTACAATCTTCAAATAAGAACTTTGTTTATTGTAATATCAACGTTTTGTCTTTAATTGATCCTAACTTTAAAAAAGAAAGAAATATTTTCTCCTTCTGTTAAACATCGACTTGAAAATATTAATTCCGTAAATATTAGTCTCGTATAATTTAAAATAAAAAGAAAAGGAAAAAAGTTTATACCACGATCGTTAATAATTTGTACGGTTGAAAAATGAAATACATAAAATACAGAAAAATGGAGTCGTTTCGAAAGCGTATATCCATTTTCTACCATATTTTTTTATTGTTATTTCTCTTTTATTTTCTTATCGATCGTTAAAATAATATACACGTATACAGCAAGTTTACATGGAAGGAGTTTTAAGAAGCCGGCCGAACAAGTTGGCTCGCTTTCAACTCTCGAAAGCTCGAAACGAAGGCGACGAGCAGACACCAGGTTGGTTCAGCAGCCCGGGGGCTGATTGGCCCGTATTTGGTTCTAATTAAGGCACCGGCGTCGGTCATTAGCGGCCGCGAAAACGAACAACATTGTTCTGCGAACGAGACGAAAGGTAAAACGTACCGACCAAAGGCAAGCGGCATAAATCAACTTTCAAAGATACCTGTCGCCTTCGCTCGTTTCACGACCGTGTAAACTCGTATCCGCGTGGATGCTGTATTTTATCACCCTAACGAGACGATTTTTACTCTTTTTTTCCTTTTTTTATTATTATTTATTACCCTTTCTCACGAGCATCCTGTAAACTAAAATTCGGTAAAGGACATCTTTTTTTTCGGAATTATTATTTTCGATATAATTGTATTCGAATATGGTTTTTGAAACGAAAGATAAAATAGAAATTTGGACATAATTTTTGCACATCAACGCTGTCTGAGTTGCGTCACGATTTTATTGATACAATTTGTTTACTTATTATTTGAAGCGAATTAATTACTGATTGTTCGATCGTTACACTTTCTTCACGAGCATTACCATTTTTAAATTTTTTTCAAACACTTTTCCGTTCCACAGTAAATATTGAAAATCCTATTCGCAATTAAATTTTATTACAAAATACAACAAAGTCACATAAATTATTCTTTTACAAATCTTAACCGAATATAAGAATACCTTTCTCAAATAGTATCGACAAAATAAATAAAAATTATAAATATAAAATTGTAATGAAAAATGGAGAGAAAAAAAAAGAACATTCGATTTCAAATGAAGAAAATTCTACGCAACAACCCATACTTGCAATAGAAATTATTTCGCGATATCTGCCATATTCTACCAACCTTTCTTTCATTCCTTCCTTCCTTTCTTCCTTCCTGCTGAAGAAGAAGAATAATAAAAGAAGAGAAGCGAGCAATGCTCGCGGACTCGCATAATTGGCGCTATAGGCGCCCGATGGGGGCAGCTTAGCATGGCTAGCCGTAAGGGCAACCGATGCTGGATGAAGAGATTTACAATGTTCCCGGCCGTAAAATAATCAATAAAATCTGTACAATGTAAAGAAACGGACGTGCGGCGGTGATTTAGTATACGTGTTCTTTCTCTCTCTATCTCTTTCTCTTTCTCTTTCTCTTTCTCTTTCTATTTGTTGTGTGTAAGTGTACGTTGTTTGCTCTTATCCCTTTCTTCGATTCTACCACAGCCAACTTCGTTTCTAACATTTTTATTGCCACCGACTTGTCTTCGACTTTGTGCATTTTATTTCATGAAAATCTTGTGTGCGACAAATCATTGACACGCGTTACTATTTTGTTTATTTTTATTAAAAATTATCTCTTAAAAACGTAATCCCCCCCCTCCCACCCTCCCCTCAATAAAAATAAGTTTTCTTTACATTTAATCAATATTTTAAAATAATCTCTTCTCTTGGCAAATATTTTTCCATATAAACGATCACGTAATTTGTATGGTTAAGTGTGCATTAGAATTATTTTAGAAATCGATCCTTTTATTATATATTATGATCATTTATTATCATTTAAAAAGATAATCTGAATCTTTGATGGTAAAACGTTCGCGCGTTCTCGTAGAAATAAAAATGAAAAATTAGGAAAAAGTGTAGAAAATAAAGAGAAAAAGTAATAGATAGAAAATATTTCAAGATTGAAGTAAGCTAATCACTCGCCGACTCATCAACTAGATCCATTTGCGAACGTAAGTCAACGAAATGACGTTAGCCGTTGCTCTCCATGGCACACAGTTAAAAGGCGTGGCTGTGGCCATTTCAAACGGCACGTTTCTACTCTTTACGAGGCGTTAAAGGCGCGGTGATTGATGGCCTGGGAGCAACAAATAAAGTTATGCCAATGAGCGAAGAAAAATTAAAACAAAACAAGAAAATAAAAAGCCTCCCCCGCACCCCCCCCCAAAGAAAAAGAAAAAAATGAACAGGCACATGAAAAATGTTTAATTTTCTAAAAGTGTGCCGAGAGAACAAACGGAATAAATAAATTGAATCCAACCCATATTACATACTTTTAATTAAATTCGTTAATTAAATTCATTCCTTTTTGATTGGAATAAGAAACAAACGAGGGGGAGGGGGTTGGGTTAAAAAAAAAAACAAAAGAAAAAAAATAACCGAAATAGCCGTTGGTAATCATCGATGTGTTGGGATTAATCAAGTCGTAGGTATATCTCAATGTGAGTTGAGTTTAAACTTTCTGACTACTCAAAAGGGAAATACTTAGATAGTAGGTAATATAGGGTGGTTCGAGAATCCCTTGAGGGCTTTTGCAGCGGGAGCCAAGTCTGGTGACGAATTTACGAGCTCCTTACGTGCTTGCCCTCCCCGAGTCAGGCTCGGCAATAAAGTACGAGGCCAGAGGATATTCGAAACAATCGGAACTCTCTCAGAGGAACCCAGTATCTTCTATCTCTTTCTCATTCTTTATATTTTCTTTTTCGAAAGAAGAAGGCTCGATCAAATTTAAAATTGATTTACGAGCGATCGCTTTCGTTTTACGTTTTTCTCTTTTTCTCGTTTTTTCTTTTTTTTTTTTTCTTTCTTACTCGATAAAACTTCATTTCACGTCTACAAATTTGTTCGGAATTTAAGCTTTAAATGTAACGAAACGTACACGAACAAAATGGAGAATATCGATGAAATAAAAAGAAAGGGAAAATATCCTTCCTCCGTAATAAGAAAAGGAAAAATAAATAAAATAAAATAAAAAAGAAGCAGAGAAAGAATCTTGCCCGTTTAAACTCGAGGAACGAAGACGCGTGATTGGCGCACTCATTAAGAACCAATTAAACATAATGGCGCCTTTTACTTGCAAGTTCTTCGCACATGGTGGCGCTAGTTGTCGGATGTATCTAACTTCACGCATATAATATGCACATGCGAGTAAACGTGATATATTTTTATTATATATATTATATAAATATGCAACTATCTTAAATGTTGGTTAATTCTTTTCTTTTTAGTAGCTTAACGTTCGTAAAAATTCATTTTAAATTATTTTTAATGTTTAGATATTTATGAAAAAAAAAAAAAAAAGAGGAAGAAGATATTTATGTCGTTTCCTCGTTTCCTTTAAATGTAGGATTACTAAAAGTTGACACTGCCTGTTTATAGAGAGGATTGTCACTCTGGAATAAAAATTATTCACATAAATTTCATTTTAAATATAATAAAACAAAATAATAGTACTCCTATATAATAACAATAATTAAGTAATATGAAATAACTTACGCGGCCCCATGTTGCAAGTACACGCTCTCTTTCAAATTTTTCATATTCTCTTTTATCATGAACCATCGTTGCTATTTTCCATATTAAAATAATCAATAATCCAGCCAATATTACACTAATAGCAACACCCAGAGCAACACCTACATGAACAATCATTACATTTATTTCATATTTTTTTATTATGCTATTTATTTTAATTTAAAAATTCTGTTTATTACCAAACACATCGATTGGTACAGGACACTCTGGTTTTTTTTGCACTAAAATCTTGATCGTGTTATCTTTATTTTTACCCTTTCCAACATACTCGTATTTGAATGCAAAGAAACAACCCCCGTCTCCATCAGTACGACAATAATGAGTATCCAATTTATAATCGTTTTCGGAATCTTCTTTTACAACGTCAACCTAATAAATAAATTTGTTTACATTTTTATAAAGAATTAAATTCAAGTTCTTGTCAATTTACATAAATAATTAATAAATAACCAAACTTACAATGCTTATTTGATAATAACAGTTGCAAGTTCCATTTTGGGCAAGTGGACCAGTTCCATAAGCCATACATTCGACGCAATCTTTTAATTCCTCGCATCTCTGGCCCGGACAGTTCTATAAAAAAAATTTCTCGATTATTATTAACATGTACTAATTCTATAAAAGTCAAAATTGAGAGTAGGCTAATTTAAAAATTCAAGATCCGTATAAATAATTGCCGAATAACCGAAAATAATATTCCTGTAGCAACGTTATTAACCGTAAAAAGAATGAGACAATTAATTCGTCGATTTTACGATAGTCGAAAAGTTGAACGAACGCATATACATATTGGTATGTCGCAAGAATAAAATTTAAAAAAAATTCAGCGACGCGAATTATATCGAAGAAGTGGAAATTTTGCGATAAGAAAAAAATATGAAGGAAGCCAATTTGGCTTAAACAAGCAATCAAGCAAAAGCAATCAAGTCGATTAAATATAAATTGAAGTTAAAAAACGTGGAAAATATTTTGCAAAATACTTTGTACGAAAGAAAAAAGAAAAAAAGAAATCGCTTAAACGAACAAATCAGAAAAATAATTTGTTCCGAATTCTTGTGAAATGTGAAATTGACAGTTATATTTTGCCAAATTTGCAAACAAACGAAAAAAAAAGACACAGAAAATCGGAAGAGGATCCGTTTTAAAATGTAGATTAATATTAATCTCTCAGTTTCGTTCTTTGACTTTTTTCTTACCGGGCACTCCTCGCAAAATTCACCGGAATATCGGATCTTGTCTTTTTCATGACAGTGGCATTTGCCGCAGATGCAGTCGCCGCGGCCGCTGCAAATCGTCGAGCTTTTCTCGGCTTTATCCGTCGAGGGAAGAATACACGTGCTGTTGGTCTCCTTGCAATCACAGGTTTCGCCGCTAAAACCTGGCCGGCAATTGCACCTACCGCATTCGCACTTACCGTGTTTGCCGCAAACCTTAAAAGCACCGAAGTTGCAAGAAACAAATATTAGAAGATATGGTATCAAGATGATGCACTATGTTGAAAAATAAAAAAAACAAAATACAAATGTAGAAATGTATTTTCCTTTTCAGGAAGAAGGAATTTTCTTCAAAAGTATTATAGTTTCAAAAATAAAGCGAATCTTACGTCTCGTTTGATTAATTTCTACAAAAAAAAAAAAAAGAAAAACAAATAAATAAATAAATTTCTTTCAGAAAGTAAAATCGTAAAATTTTGTTTAATACGTTCGAGAAACAATTTTCGTTTCATTTATTCGACAAATATAATTTTAGTCAACGATATTAATTCCTTCTCTATTCCGAATCATTCGTCGAGAATCTCATTTGAATTTAAACGTAGGCGTATATAATAAAAGATCGCAAAAGTCGTATCTATATCGGTGAAGATAACGATCCCCCATCGTGTAAATAATTTCGAAAATAAAACGACAATTAGGGAAACTCACCTCATCTCCGCTTCGTTTGCAAGAGAAGTTATCGCATTCGCAGTACTTCCCATAAAAGATTTCCTGCGGGTTCTCGCGTTTCATGCAATTGCAGACACCACATTTGCAAGCACCGTGACCACTGCAAATCTCGTCGCTTGTGTTGCTTGCTTTGCAATCTTCCGTTACGTTCTGACTACTCGAACCGAACTCGTGTCCCTCGCATTCGCATTGTTTACCGTAAAAGCCATCGTTGCAAAAACAAATACCGCAAGTCAACGTGCCTCTTCTTTTACATTTAACTGAATTCAACTGATATAAACATAAAAATGTATTTTATATTATATAAATCATTTATTAAAATTATTTACACTACCATATATTTATAACGTACGTGTATGTGATTGCGGTATGTGTTTGTAAGAAAAAAAAAAAAAAATATACCTCAGAATTATCTTTCTTTTCGCAAGGACAATCGCAAAGAATTTCAATATCGACGGTCAGACTTTCGTTTATTCCACGAGGTTTTATCTGCAACACTTGCTGCCTTTCGCTTAAATTCTTTGGACATTCAAAAGCCTGAAAATAAATCGGATTTACATTTATTGCAAAAGTATTGTAAATGAATAGCTCGCGTTTCGTTTTACCTTCAAAACAATTTCGAATTCTACGACGTTTCCAACACGCAATCCTCCGCATTCTTGCCATTCCATTAATTTTTCGGTCGCATTCAAACATCGTGAATAATATTTAACGTTGATAAAGTTTGGTGCGTTATCCATTATCGACACTGAACTCACTAATTGCTAAATTAAACGATGATGTCATTAAAATATTATTACATTAATATCTCTCAATGTTAGAAATTGTTTTTCTTCTCATAAGTCTTGAGATATTATTCGCGTAATTCGAATGCAAAATAAAATAAAAAATAAAAAATAAATTGTAACCTTTTCTCGTTGAACTTTCTGATAATGACTGATTGAACGTTACTTTGTCGAATACCATTATCATTATCATTAATATTCAAATTACACATTGTTGATATTACAAAGTTTTACTCCAAGCAAACAAAATTATTTTCAAACATACAAAAATATCTTTTTCGTCAATAATACCAAATAATATCTTATATGTATTTGAAAATTAATTAAAAACTAGTTAAATATCGTTACATGCATGATATGTCTATAAATTTATGGTAATGAAAGAGAAAATACGTAATTTAATATCTATATTAAGGGTTGTGAAAATATTTGCAAGATTTAAAAGGGATGGCCAAATGGAAAAGTTTGAGAAACTTTGTAGTATACTATAGATTAATATTAATATAAAATGAATATTATGATAAACAAAATACCTCGTATTGTCTACTGATGAGTGCAACAATATTTTCACCGTTGCCTTCCATCGTATCGATGGATGATCCACTGATAATTTCACTTAAATTTTGATAAATCCTATAATATTTGTTATTTTTTTTCAGCGGCAAGGCAAAGATAATATTCACGTTATGTTCTCGAGATTTTTTAGCGATCTACGTTGAAAACAAAATTCAATTGCATTATAATAAGGAGTAATATCAATGATCGATTAATTATTCGATCACTGAATTCAAGAATCGTTAATCGGTAATTGTTTCATGTTATTTTTTTAATTGAACGATCAATGAATTAACATACCTGAGCAATCGATGGATAATCTTGAAGTAACGAATGACTATAATATCCCTGTTCATCTAAATGACATTGGCAATCATTTGGTTCGACGATACCAGCTAACTGAAAATCCCTGAGTTTCAATTAATATTGAAAATAATTGATCTCATTTGTATAAGTATATCAATGAGATATTAGACGAAATATATGCCATACTTTTCCGTCACCTGCCAAATGAAAAATTCCGTCTGTCGAAAGTACAAGAAGATGACGAGCCTTTTCTCGCCAACCAATTTCATTCGAACAAACTATGGCCTGCATCAAAGCATCGAAACAACCCTCGGGTATATCGTTGTTCGCGGAATGTGGAGTTTTCATCACTCTATCCTAAAAAATTCATGAATACTCGATTATTACTCTTCATCGTTTTTAAAGTATTAAAAATATTATTTTCAATAAATATAAATATTACTAAAAAAAAACAACACAAGACTATTTTTTCATATTTTATTTTTGTTATAAAAAATATGAAAAGTACCTGGAAAAGTATGGCATTGTCAGTGAGAGACAACTGATGCTTGAATCCATACGAAGGCACACAATAGGTCCTTTTATATTTCGAATAACAAGGATTTTTCAACCTAAAAACAATTGATATTTTGTTATACAAACTATTCAATTTTACAGTATATTTAATTTCATGAAAAATCATAATTACCATGATTTTTGTGTTTTACTCATCGGTAGGACAACTTTATCAACGAAACTTCCAAAACCGAGACGAAAATTGGACGTTAATTTTTTCATTGCTGACTGTAATTTTACAGCAAGTTTCGATAATTTTTCTTTGTAAACTCTCATCGTAAATGATATGTCCATCAGAAAGTACAAATCAACGGGATAATCTTCCGCTTGACTGTACTTCAAAATAATCCGATATTCCTCGTCTTTGAAGTTTATTTTATAAAAAGAACAACAATTTTTTACGATTGATATAAAATGATATATTATCTGGAAAAATATTTTTTTTAATAATATCTTACCTTTTCTTAAACGTAATTTAATCCGTTGAGGTTGTATTTGAACTGGATTTTTTCCTTTCACAGAAGACAACGGAAGATTTTCAATAATCGTCATCGAATTTTGTATATCGACCACGTCATGTTTTTTACACCATAAATCACCTTCCTTTAATAATTTCTCTCTCGTAACGCAACGTACAATTTGTTCGTTCTGTCCAAATGACTTGGAAAAATAAATCAGATAATGTTAATCAAATAAAAAGGAAATACACCTGTTTGTTAAATAGCCAAAAACAATAATATAAATCAAAGTAATTAGTTAACAAAAAAGTTCGTACAGATTTCAAAAATATCTTTCTATTATAAATTATTAATAAAAGCAAGCAAGAGAGAGAGAGAGAGAGAGAGAGAGAGAGAGAGAATATTTATATAATGCAATTAAATATTAAAATCAAGTATTCAATTTTTGAACATGAAAATTGGTCAAATATTAACATAATTATACGATGTGTTTTCTATAAATAAAAATTTCTTTTTACACTCCTTTTTTATTATTTCATTTATCTTGTTCTTACGTTCGTCGAACACCAAACACATTTCGGGGTTTGTAAACACTTTCCACATGTTTCTTGAGACGCGCAGATACTTTCCGAGTCCTTGTATTCACCTGACACTAAAATAATAATACTAAGAAATAAATATGCGTGCAGTGAGAAGACTACATATGATCGATGCATCGTATGGCTGTTTTATTGCTACGATTCGCTTATGCGAACTATTCCGAGGCTGTTATAAGAAGTTTCAAGTATAGCAAGTGAGTAACGATTAAGAAGGATATTGCGGTATTTCGCGGAAGTGATACTAACAATGTGAGATAAAAATGATCGGTCTATGTGTCACGAAGTAAATATTCCGTCTAATTAATTATCTCTCTCTCTCTCTCTCTCTCTCTCGTCTTTAGTTCTTAGAAATAAAATGAATCGAGTCTCGTAATCGCTAATAAAACAAAAAAATTAAATTGAAAACTTATGATTTATTTTGTTTTTCTTTTTACTATTTACAAACCAATTTTTACATTATATAAAATGTGATGTTTGTTTATTATTATTTATGTATAGGTATATGTTCAATTAAGTTAACTAAATAAGTATTATTACAATTTTGAAAGATGTATATTTAAATAAATAGTAGTAATATTTTAATATTAAAATTGTTAGTGATTTTTTATCCAATTAAATGTAACGCATAGTATTTTATTTTAAATAATAAATATTTTTATGTGGTATTTTATATAATATATTTTAATAAATGACACCATAGTATTTTTTTTATATTAGAAATACCAACGTTACTGATCGGTCTTAACACACCATACTATTATTATTATTATTATTATTTATCTATCTTTGATAATATCTCTGCCAACATATTTCCTATTTTGATTTTCCCGTAATTTCTCGCAAACGCAATATCCATGACCATTACAAAGTTCTTCGCTATTTTCTGGATCTATGCAACCAGAAGTGAACGTGCTGCAATCGCAACCTGTGTCAATCTTTCCCGAATAGCAACGACAGTTTCCATATGCACAAGCTCCTTGACCATTGTACAACTACGAAAATTTACATTGGAAAACATGAAATAAAATTACGACACGCGTTATAAAATCCAAATTGTTAAATTGTTCAAATCAAAGTTGTCAATAAAAAGGGATAACTTACGTACGAAAATTGTACATAAAACAGAAAAAGTTTTTAATGTTTCATTGAAATTGTCCATTCATTGAAAGACAAAATAATTTTAATAAATAATTACTCTAGACTCGACACGATTTCAAAAAAGATTGTCTGATAAAAACATTTACAAAAATCTTAAATACACTGGCCACGGCCATTGCACACTTTTGCAGTTTCATTGTCGGCCATACAATCGTCTATGGTATTCGACAATTTCTTTGGTGAGCGTGTCCCACAAGGATAATCCTGTGCCCAACAATAGAAAAGAATCAATAAAAATATCACGAACGATAACAATTTCCGCAACATTTTCGCACGAAATCACGAATCCTAGGACACGAATAATTTTCAAAACAAAAAGTAAAAAGAGAGAAGGAACAGATCTTTATATCACAACGACCAACTCGTGGAAACTGCGAGTTTAATAGTGCTCTCGTTTTAAAATAGTATTCATAATCGTTGAAAAAATTCTGAACTCTTTTTGATAAGCACGTCGGTTGATAAACTCGTAACAGCGCGAATCGCTTTTATTGCACGAATCGAAATTAATCAGTAAAAAAATAATAATTTTTTTCTATTCATTTCTGTGTTTTTTTCCTGCCCGATAAGAGCTTGCAAAAAATCTTCTTTGAAAAATAATTTATGTCCTGCTAATATTAAATACATCGGTAAAAAATAATTAAAAAATAATTTCCACATTCGCAGAACGTATCCTATCTTTCTTTTTTATATTACATTCAACAAATTGATTATAATTTTGTTATCTTTTTTTTTTTTTTGGCAATTTTCTTTTCATATTTCTTTGCAAAAAAATTGAATTTAAAAATTAATTCAAATCTGTAAGATGCATGGAGTACCCTCTAGCGTAAATTTCTATGCAACTAATAATGGAATTGTTGTTACCATCGGAGGATGAATATTTACCGTAAGATAGCGATTAAAGATACTTTTCCATCTAGTTCCTCAGAAAAATTAATCTAACTATTTAATAATATATATAAACTAGACGGTGTCGCTGTGAGTGTAACACGAACCACTAAACGAGTTTCTTTTGGCCAGAAAATCTCGTGCCACCAGGTGAGTCCGAAAGCATCCTATTATTCCAAAAATAATGTGCATCAAAATTAAAAAGATATAAATCATCTCCATAATGGAAACTTGTGATACACTAATCGTCGTGATACAAATTTCGAGTAATAGGAAGAACTGTGATATACAAGATTATATAATATAACTTTATGTCCCCAAAATATAAAAGGTTTGAACAAACATTTTTGATAAATTATTAGACCTGTTTGTTTGAAATCTAAGACCACAGATCTATTCAATTTTTACCGAACAATTTATTTTCCTTAAATGTTATCATTTTTTGTACTAAATTTCTTTCCAAAATATATTAAATATATTTGATATTAATCATGTAGTAATAATGTTAAGTAACACAATTGTCTTTTGTAGAAGGGACTTCATAAAACCAAAAACTTATTAATTTTTATATACATTTAACGACGTGCAACATGCATTGTCTCGGCTTCTTTTTTTAGGTTAAGTTGCCCGGCAAGAAGTTTTTATATCTTTTTGAATTTATAACTTTACCTCTTTTCCATTTTGATATTGATCTTATGAATGTAAAATATCATTTTAGAATTTTACTCTTCGAATTTTTATTGTTTCAATACATTTTATCAATTAGTTATTACAAAAATACGTCGGTAGATATTTTATTAATAATTCAACGTGTTCACGATATGTATTAGTCAACGAAAAGTTTAAAAAAAAAAAAAAGATTTATGGGAGAACTCGTTCGATGTTTTATATTTTTTTAATATGATTTATAAAATAATCGTTATTTTCAAAAAGAAATTTTTTATTTTATAATACAGAACTACAATGCAAATAAACAAATTATTCGATTTTAATTTTTACGGGATTAAGAAAAGACAAAATGGTGTCGCAAACGCGCGAAATTCAAACCATTAAAACGTTACCCGGTATATTTTTTATCGTCTTTAAATAACCGAAAGCTTTTGAAATTATGTAATTTGGAAGGCGGCTGCCTTCGAATTACAAATCGCGAAATACATGATACAATTTTTTTCATTAACAAACATGAATAAACCTAAACAAAAACTAAATAAATATAAATCATTCAAATTCATAATTACTAATAAAAAAAGCACTTTATATTAAACTTTGTTTTTAAAATCATTTTTGATCAATCAAAAATTATTTAACATTACATGAATTACAATTTACATTTGTACAAATTATAGTTCACAAATGTAATCTCATTTTTTATTATTAATTTATTGTATTAATTTGATTGTGTATTAATGAAATTGGTTATCAAAATTGACGATCATTTTAATTTTTGGCATCTCACTATTGGTCATAGATATATAACAACATTGTATTATTTTAAAACGTAGACGGCGCCAAAAAGACGTTTTTATCTTCTAGTTATTATTATAACAAATGTCTCGAGATGTTAAGTAGAAAACTTTGTAGTTAAAACGAACATGTAGAAATAAATTGTTGTTGATTAATCAGCTAATCATTCATTGCTCCATTAATTTTACGTTATACATTTCATAAGAAAAATTGCTATGCGTCAATGCAATTTTTTCTCATATATGTAATAAAATCAATCGTGATATTTAATGACGTAGAATATCATTTTTTGACCTGCATACATATATGTGTATGTGTGTTTGAACTTTGATTTCTTGCTATGTCTCAATATTAGAGAACTTTTTTTTTAAAGTATATAATATTTGCAAAATATATCCTAACTAAATATTTTATAAGAACAGATAAAAATAAAATATATTACGTATAATCTTATCGCTACGTTATCAGGTTTTAGTCAAACTATCGTGAAATTATAAATATTATCTCGAATATTATAAATATTAGAATTTTAAATAATAAGTCATACCCACTTAGAAATATTATACAATATGGCTTTTAATGTTGCGTCATTATTAATTAAGTTCAAAATATAATAAAAAGTAAATGTAATGAACAATAATATTTACCCTCAATGATTGATTCAAAAGTCTTTAGGTGATATTAAAAATTAATTACTCTTGTTTGAGACGTTTCAGGCTCCTAAACGAATGTAAAGTTTTAAAATCAAAACTTGCAGTTTTATAATCAATAAAAGAAATTAGTTTAGAAAGTCTCGAAGAAGGGTAATTAATTTGTAAATCACATAGAAACTTTCGGCCCACCTTGTACCCTTGTAAGAAATTTTTAATTTGTTTTTCTTTTTTTTTTTTTCAGAAAACGGACTCGATATTGCAAACTCGAAATGCATCTATCCCAAACTTACCGGTACGGTCTCAAATTGACATTCAATCAGGTTGGTATAATGTTCTCATATATTTTATAATTCCACGTTACGTAATCTTTGATTCTTCTCGTCTTTCTTGCATTAGGATTAATATATTTATTGAATTGTATTTATATCAATATTTATTTTTGTTTCGATTGTGGAACAATTCATTTTCTGGCAATAAATCTTACCATAAAAATCTATGAAAATGTAAAGAATAATTATGTTGTTAATTTTCTTTTCAGACTGGTTCGTCAATTATTCGTAAAAGTAACGAAGAACGTGGCGTAGCAGCATGTGCTTTATTATTAGCAACAACTGGGTTATCATTGAGCATGTTTTCACTTAAACAGATGCGATCGTGTCCCCAAACACGTCGAAGAAAATTAATGTAATTATTATTAATTAATCAACGATCATAACACCAACACACATTAACGAGAAGTGACGAAGAAAGAAAAGAAATAGAAGAAAATTAGAGTGAGCAATCATTGGACATTGGTGCTAGAAAAAAAAAAAACGCAAATAATTCGAATTATTCGAATATGTTCGTGTGAATTCGAGCTAAAAAATACAAATAAATAAAACAAAGTTGCAATTGGAATAGAAGAAAGCAAGAATTGAACAAAATTGTAGATTTCATTTTACTTAGGATATAATTATTATAATGTATATATTATACAAAGCGATATATGATATTTTAATTATTTCGAATTAAGTATGTGATATAGGCAAGAATGGGGAACCTTTTTTTTTTAATGAATGACCAAATTCATTTTCCAATATAGTGGAAAAAAAAGCTGCATCGCTTTTACAAATCATATTATATTCATCATCAATTAGCATTTTATATCAACGCAAACAAAAATCGCATACAAAATTTTAGGAAACGGCATGCGGCTTTAAGGCAACAGGAGGTTCCCCATTTCTGGATTCTAGATGAAGTGATAAATTTAAATATCGTTATTGTTAAAATTATATTAGAAAACGATTTTCTCAGTCATTTCGTGTAAGTTGCTAATAGAGATAAAAACAAATAATTAGAATTGCTCGAAGAACTGATATAATTAATTAAAAAGAATTTTTCCTGTAAACGCAAATGGTGATATACATATAAGACCATTATTTTCAAAATTATTAGTCGCGTTTACATTGACAATATTCACGAGCCAATGAAAACGATGTCAAAAATATTTCTATAATATCTCATTCATTTATTCATCGAATGAGCTTTAAAATCCAAATATATCACCATCTGTGTATTAAAAGATCTCGCGAATTTTCTGTGCCATTTCATTGATAATTCTTTTTTTATGAATCCATTTTAAATTGTCGATCGTATAATTAGGCTGATTGATTGAAAAAAGGAAGAACCTATTTTTTGTTTTGCTTTTTTTCTATCTGCTTATAATTTAGTATTGCGCACGATACTACATATATATTTCAGCCCAACAACAACATAATCTCGAATGTATTAAACGCAACACGTTGTATACTCGGCATATTATATGATCTATTATTATCATAGTGACTATATATTTATAGTAGTACCTTTGTGATATAGTTACGTACAATTGTTGAACATAGTCTTTTGATCTTCCTTTTTTTTTTTTTTTTTTTA
>NW_014569590.1:664001-673088 GCF_001313835.1 Polistes canadensis
TATATATATATTTACACACATATATATATACTAATGTTTTTTTTTATTGAGAAAGTATATCCTTGATATCGGCGATACCTTTTATGATTTTCAATAAAATTCATAAACTAAATCAGTGACTAACCATTTTTTTTTCTTTAGCTTGTATTTAATTATTGAATTTAATGTCACCAATTTTTTTTTTTACTTTCTTCAATTAGATATATCTTATGGGTCTAAAGTTTAAGTGTGTTGTAAGCCTTGGAGATTAAATAGATTTACAATGAAAAAGAACTAGTGATAAATGTGATTCTATTAAAAATCATTTAGCTTTTTTGTCCATGGACTTATTTAATCCTTATTGATTGGAAAAATAATTGATCTTTAAACTCGAAGTAATATAATTAACCAAAAAGAATTACAGATTTTTTTTTACTGATTTAGAAAAAAATGTTATAAGAAAATTTAATTATTGTAAATAAATTTTGTTTGGCACTGTATATATGAAAAATCAAATTCTATTGGATAGGATTAGTTTGGATTATCAGAGTTTAGATAATTTCATTTAAAAACGTACAATTTTTTGGGACTTAACGTATATATTTATTTATAATTATTATACAGTCTCTCACACTCGATATTTCTCGTCGTATAAATCTTTCGCAATAATTTTTCCTCTCCCTTATGTTTCTTTCTATTCGTTCTCACGCAGACGAAAAACAAACAAAAGTATATCTATTTAATAGAAGAAAATTAATTAAAACCCACCTAATTTTTTAATTTTATTTTAATACAAACAATTTTTTTCGAGTATATTTCAATAATTCGATTCGTATACTTATTCTGTATAACTTTTAATCGCGATTAACACACGTTCGTTATTTATTTTTTTATTTAATTTTTTTTTCTTTACAGTAACAACAGCAGCAATTAATTATCAAGTTTAAATCGTAATAAAATAGAAAAAAGATAATTGCGATCGACGGGCCGTTCGATTCAACAAAATCATACGAAAATATTGTAAATTTTATAATTTAATTTAATTTAATTTTTGCATATAAATCACAAAACAATCGAACGAGATAAGAAACTTTGGCAAAAAGCTGTTTGAACCTTTGGCAAACGACGATCAAGGATAGATCGTACAGTTATTGATCACTTTTTACTGAAATGATTTACTTTTGTTTCTATTTATTTATAATAGGTTATAATTATTATAATAATAACGCGATTATAGATATATACATATATTCTTTTTACTTATTTTTTCTATGAAATCATGTCAAATTCATTTGAATTAAAACTTCGACATATAAAAAAATCGAAGTGTAAAATTATTTATATTTATATAAATATATTATAAAATTTCTAATTTCTTTTATAATTGGAATAATAATTATAGAAATAAAATATTCAGATAAAAATTCAACCCTTATCTCAATACAAAGAGAATGCAAACAATTTTATTTTTTATTACTTTAAGTAGCCTACATATTTTTTATTACTTGTGTAAGATACAAAAGATCATGATTATTTTAATTATTATATTTCGTATCATTGATTTAATCAATAATTGTACTACGATTTACCCTATGTTAATAAAAAATTGGTGTGCCATTAATTAAAAACAAAAAGTAATAACAATTAGCTATGAAATAAGATATCGTATTTAAGAAAAACACATTAATTTAATAGAAAATAAAAGGGAGTGGAAAAATAAAACAAGTAAAGTAAAGGGCATACGTTAGTTAGAAACGTAACTTTACCAACTATCACAGACGATTCGTTTAAGGGGAAAATAAAAGATCCGCGAACCGATAAAAAAATAATAATAAAAAATAAAAGAAAAGAAAAATATTGTTGCGAAGAAGGAACACGTAGGGACAGATTATTACCGTTGGGGTAAATTAATTAATTAATTAACCCTTTTAATTAGTATGTCGCGTTTAAAGTGTAAACAAAATATTATTTGCTGTTGCAGCTATATTATTTCGATATTCGATATATTTCGATTATTTATATTTATTTAATTTGTTTTATTTCCAAATATGATAAAAAAATATATAAAAAAAAATTTTAGCTAACAATCCAATCACAAATTCATCTGAATTAAATTACAAATACACCCCAAACAAGATCCTTATAAGATAATAATCTATTTCAAAGGATTCATTATTTTTCATTCATCGACTTAACGTAACTCGTGTCAGAACTTTCACAGGGAGGGAGGGGGATCAAATAACAATAGTATACTAAATACACTAATGGCAGTTTGTTTTTATCAAAGGATTAAAAACGAGTGTCTATCGTGATTATTATTCGTAATACATACAAAAATATCATTCGATCTGAAGCACCCCAACCCTCACCAATTTCGACCACCAACTTCCAACCATCATCGCGTTAAATTCCATCGCGAGATTAATAGCAAAGATATAACAATGAAAAAAAAAATTTTCAAAATCAAACCAAATGAAAATACAAAGTTTAATTATAATCAAAATCGAATTGATTAATTCGAACAGCCCGACGATCAAAAATTTTTCGAATTTTTTTATCGAGACGTCATTATCGATGATTATTAAACACGAATTACACAAATAAAATATATTATGTATATTGAAAAAAAAAAAAAAAAAAAAGAAAACAATTCAATACGAATTAGAGAAAGGCGATACATACATATTTTTCCCGAAATATTCACCATTCCATTACGCATGATTTTATCTCACTTTTTCTCTTTTTTTTTCTCTCTCTCTCTCTTTTTATCTTTGTTTTTTTTTTTTCATTTTTTTTGTTGGTACGTACGTATTTATGTATTTATATGTATATGCGTGTGTGTACGTGTGCATGTATTTATATACATCTCGTGTAAATTCGTCTCATCAATTTTTAAATCTATTATAAAAGAATTTAAATCTATATATATATATATATATATATATATACGGGGAGAATTGGTACAATGTTGATACAATTGTTTTGCATGGTTTTTTTTTTTCTTATATAACTCATTCGTTTCATTCATTTTTTGTTTTTTATACTTATATAATTCTTTCATTCTCACATTCTTTTATTCTCTTTCTCTCTCACTCTCATTCTTTCTTTCTCTCTCTCTCTCTCTCTCTCTCTTTCTCTCCGAAAATTATTTTAATCGATCACTAATTCTCACCCCTTTCGGGTGACACACCCTCATTTAATCCCACATTATTAATATTCTACATTTTGTTCGCACTAGCGCGATAGGTAACATAACATAATTAATTAAAACATCTATCATTCTCCGTTTATTTCGAATCCCATGATTGATTTTCGATCATACAAATCTGGCAAGTTTACGCATCTCGTCTTCGTGTTTAGTCCGATATTACGAAAATTCATTTTTATTTATTTATTTGTTTGTTTATTTATTTATTTAATTGTTTTTCTTTTCTGTCATTTTAGAACGGGGCTATATGACAACCAAAAACAAATTCAAAATAAACGAAATTAAAAAATATGAAATGAAAGAGTAAAACTACGATGTTTCGAGCCGCTTATTCATTTTGCTTTTCTTTGTTTGCACTTTGTTATTTATATACTCGCAATAATCGTTAATAATGATAAATATTTAACATAATGATCATTGTAATCAATAACGAATAAAAAATACTGTGTTAGAATGCTTGATAACATAATCATTCGAATAATCTTGAAATACTTGGATGGCTGATCTTTGTATCGTCGTTTATATTTATTCTTTTGTTTACTTATTATTTTCTTTTTCCTTTTTTTTTTTTACTTTTAAGAGAAGAAGATGATATAACAAATATATATACTATATATATATATATATTATATATATGTATATATTATTATATATAACATTATTACAATGAGAGGAGAAAAAAGAGAAAAGTATTTACCAAACTAATTAATTATACGATAGAAGGAGAGTGACAGTTGAAAAAAGCAATAATTAATAGCGACACTATACAATGGTAAAAATGTTCAATGTACAATATGCTTCCTTATGGTTGTTTTTTTTTCTCTCTCTCTCTTTCATTTTATGTATATGTATGTGTATCCGTACACGTGTGTGTGTGTGTGTGAATTAGTTTAAGTGTTGTAATGTTATGTAGTATAATAATAATAATAGTTATCATAGTGATAGGATCACGTTCTTGCTATTTATCCATAAACGTTGGTAGTAATAGTAGTAATAGTAATAGTAATAGTAATAGTAATAGTAATAGTAATAGTAATAGTAATAGTAGTAGTTCAGTAGCAAAATATTTCTTCGCGTTCTTTTCTTTTTTTTTTTTTTCTTATTTTTTTTCCCCCTTCATCATCTTTTTCTTCTACGTCATCATTTTCTTTATCATTTTTTCTTCATCTTCATCATTTCTTTTTTCCTACAGAAATTACATCCCTTAAGGTCGAACTTTTTTTTTTTTTTTTTTTTTTTTTTAAATACTTTAAATATAAGTATATAATAATAGCGTGGCTAATTTTAATTGATGACAATAATCGAGTCGTGGCTACGAAAAAAAAAAAAAAAGAACAACGAATAAAATGTGTCACTAAAATTTCTTATGTTTTTATTTTCTCCCCACAATTTGTTGTTGTTGTTATTTAATAAAAAGTAATAAAAAGGTTTTCAAAGTTCAAAGTTTATCTTCTTATAAACTACCTATTTATTATTTATTTTCTTCTTCAATTTGTTCTTTCGGTCTAAAAAAAAAAAACAATTAATTTTTTATTAACAAACGGCAGCCAAGGGTTATTTTACGTACAAAAGGAACCTGTAAGTTGTCTCAAAAACGTTTCACGTTATTTTTTTTTTGCTTTTTGTTGTATCTTTTTTTTCGTTTTGGTATTTCTCTTTTTTTTTTTTTTTTCTTTTAAATTATGTGCGTGCAAAATTGGACCCTCGATACTTCTCATTGATCACCGTACTAATAATATTCATTTTCTTCTCTCTCTCTCTTTTTTTTCCTCTTTCTTTCATTTCCATTTTCATTCTCATTCTTTTTCATTTTTCCTCTCTCTTTGTTTAGCACGTTATAAAAAAATAAAACGAAAAGCGGACACACGCGCAACGTGGATCAACTACTCTCGTCGTAATCGAATTCACATCAAATTTTTAGATTCAAACATAACTATTATAAAAATGTTGTCCCTCGGTAAACTTTGAATCATGTCTTTCGTTTCTCTTCTTTAATAATAATTTTTAAAATATATTATGATAATTTGTTTTTTGCAATAAAATATAAATCTCTCTCTCTCTCTCTCTCTCTCTCTCCCTCTTTCTCTCTTTCTCTCTTTCTTTCACTAATCAATTTGTTTCTCTTCCAAGACATTTTTCGTCGGTCTTCTTTTGTTTTTTAATTCTCTCAATAACTCGCATACAAATAAATCTAAAAAAGAATTTGTGGTTTTATTAAATATTTTTAATAAAATAATAATTTTTTTTAAATTCTCATTTAAAACTCTAACACGACAACGATCTTCGTCGTGTGCATTTTTTTCGCAAACAATGAAATTTTTTCTTTGTTTTTTTTTTTCATTTCGTGTTCGTGTGTTACACACACACACACGCTCACACATTATTGATATAATATTAATTTATTATATAATTTGTTTGTTTGTTTTTTTCTGTCCCTAGTTTTGTTTAAATTCTATCATAAATATATTTATATATTTATATATATCGAAATATACAAGTTTAATTTTAGCTTGATATCGCATGTAATTTTTTTTTTCTTTTTTATATATTAAAAATTCACACTTCGTCATATTTTCGCACATTCCTACAACTCTTCTTATTCATGTATACATTCATGTATTTGTGTATGTTAATATAAACAGAGTGAGATCGAAATGAACTTTCATTAAAAGAAATTTTTAAATAAACTATTTTTTTTATATTAATTTCTTTGCATAAATTGTTCAAATTAGTGTCCATTATACTCAATACACGACTCACTGACGTTCAATCACCAATTTACAGGTGTAACTGCATGTAATTGCATAAACAATAAGTTATTTATCGTAAACGAATCTCTGAGCAAATTGAATTTTATCACATCCTGTATGTACATGCATATGGTTTTTGTTCTGTTCATATCTTTTAAAAAGTATATAGTATTCTCGATACAATCATACAGCGACAATAATAACAAAATATAAAACGATCAAGATCGTATGTCGATTAGAAAAAAAAAAAAAATGAAAATAATAATAAAACTCAAAATAAAATTTAGAAAATAGAAGCAAAAAAATCTTGTTTTCCTACCGTCTTGCAACATTTTGTTTCAAAAAATCAAACAATAAAATATCCGTATATACTCGTACAATTTGGACAATGATTAATTTAAATAACAGCATAAAATTTGTTTTCTATCTCTTTCTCACTTTTTTTTCTTTTTACTTCACACATACGCTCTCACTTTTTTTTTTTATCTGTATATTATTCGTATAAAGCCCAATTTTTTTATTTCCATTCCTCGATCTAAATGATTTTCATGATTTTTTTACAATATCATATAATTTTTTCTTGACGCATTTCTCACTAATACGTTACAATAATTTGTTTCTTTTTTGTGCTTTTTTTTTTTTCAATATCATAATTTCATAAAAACAATTAATAAGAAAGCGTTTCATTTTTAACAAGAATAATGATTAAAATAAGACACTATATTACGTAATAGTGATATATCTTTTTTTCATTTTCTTGTTTCGTTTCTTAAAATCAACGCTCACTTCTTTTGTAAAATACAAAATGGGTTTTTTTTTTAACTTCGTAATTTCACCAGATAAAAACTTTAATTCGTCTTTTCTCCCTTCCATTCTTTCTTTCATTTCTTTTTCTAAAATTGACTGCACATTCGTAAAATCGTCTACGATTTACATAAATCTGCGTGTGCATGCAGAAACCTGATATGTGACATTTTTTATTTTATATATATATATCTATATATATTGGAAAAATATATTACTTTTAACGCTATATCCATTATTGCGATCTAATTCATTTTAGAATATATTTCTATTAAAACTTCCTAACGAGTTTCAATTGAATTTCTTATCAAATAAAATAAATAATCATATAAATAATAGATTCTAATAAAATATACAAATTATTTTATTGTAAATAAAATTATTTGTTAAAGTTTCAACAAATTAGTTCAGTTACTTATCAAGTTCTTGCATGCACTCGACAGAGAGATATTATTTTACAAGCGTTCAAAACACAACATAAAAATCATCGTGATGAAAATAATTTTCTTCTAAATTCCGTAAACACGATTATAATTTTTTCCGAAATAAAACAAATAAATTCTATAATTCTTTTCTATTAATCTCTTATCACATTTTCATTATTAAAACGAAAGTATTATCATTATCATGATTATAAAATAATTTTTATAACAAAACAAAACAAAACAAAACGAAAATCAAAATCTAATAAAAAATGTGTAATCTTATGAAGAATGCGTGTGTGCATTTGCCCATATAACACGAAAAAGATAAAATCTAATTCACACACACACACACACAAAACAAAATATTAAAATAATTTAATAAAAATATGTTTTTAAATTTGCAAAATTTATCGCGGTTACTTATCAAATTCTTTCGTACAACCGACAGAGAGAAATTACTTTACACGCGTTCAAATAATCTAAAAAATATCACCGCCATGAAAATCATTTCTTCTAATTTTCGCAAACACGATTGTGGTCCTTTCAAAATGAAATCAAAGATTCTATACATCTTCCTAACTCATCACTTATCTCGCTTTAAGTATTGAAACAAGCTCATCATCATTATTATCATCATCATCATTATCATCATCGTAATGATGATTATAAAAAGATTTTTATGACAAAAAAAAATAAATAAATAAAAATCATACGAATCTCGTATAATTGCATACAGTACAAACCTCCGTTATATGAGAAAATTGGGGAAAAAAGTGCTCATATGAAATAATTTTCTACATAATAAAACAACAAGAAGCGTTCATAATATTCAATGTTTTAATAAATCGAGACAAAAAGAAATAAAATAAATGGAAAGAATCAACACATAATCGAAAAGAAATAATATTTTTCCGATTTTTGTTCTTTCTTTTAACAAATTAACATATATGGATCCCAAATTTAACTGGCAGCCAAATCACATAATCTCTTCAATATAAGTCTTTTAGCGTAATTACAATAAAGTTTTATATAGCACGTATGTCATTATAAAACTGAATTATTATGATAGATTTCGTCCTGCAAAAAAAAAAGCAAATCATATTTATTATTATTGAATAAGATTGTATATTCAACCACTAAATCGTATTCACCGTCGTTTGCATTGGAATAATCAAAGATTAGAAAAATTCGATTAGATAAGAACCATTCCTCGAATTTAAAACCAAAAAAAGAAGTGAAATTACGAAACCTGAAAATGAATATTAAAAACAATTGAAAAAGCTTGTAAAAAACAAAAAATGTATATAAGTAATATTCATTAATTATTAATTATATGTTTGCGTATAACGCGTATTCATATAATGGAAGTTCTATACTGTATATGTAAAAACTTACGTGCAGATTTACATGATATGCGAGGGAATTTTGTCCATGAATGCACAATTCTCATTAAAAATGAATGTAATATGCATACAAAAATCTAACGAAGGACCGATGACTATTTTCTTCTTTTTCTTCTTCTTTCATTCGCCTCACTTGTTTTCATTTCTTTTTATTTAATCAATTTTGTTTGTTTTAATAAGATACCATTGTAAAATACGATATTATCCTGATTTACAAAAGTTTCCGATTACTATAACGTGCTCTCTCTCTCCCTCTTTCTCATTTCAATCATCGAAAATTAAATATTTTTGTTACCCCTTCCTCAGATAGATTAGCAACACGCATTTATTGCGCCGATTAAACGCGTTACGTAATCTTTCTTTTTAAACTAGCTCGAAAGTTTACGATCGTCAATCGTATTATTTTTTTTTTTCGATATTCTCGATCATTTACACTGACAATCACAAAGCTTAGGGTGTAATTAACAAACGAATCACTCTTCCTCTTTTAATTAATATTATTATTATTATTAATATTA
>NW_014569590.1:673113-677484 GCF_001313835.1 Polistes canadensis
TTATTATATTATTATTATTATTATTATTATTATTATTATTATTATTATTATTATTATTATTATTGTTATTGTTTTATAGTTGCTATGCTCAGATCTTCAAATCGAGCCTGCTCTACTTTCTTATTCTTCTTCCTCACCACAAAAACAGACTATGTACTCCTGATGCGTACATATTTTGGCGTAGGTAGATTTTTCTCGTTACTTCCATTTTTCGGTATCACGTATTTATTTAGCAGATAAACTATTTATGTTTATATATATTTTAACTCTCCCTTTCTTACTCCTAGACAAAATGATAGCTCTCGTATATTCTGCTATCTTTAATTTATCTAGAACAACTTAGAATTTCTAGATATAGTAAATACTATACAAATGTCACGACGCTAAAAAGAAGGAATCAGAATAAAACAGAAGAAGAAAGATACAAATACTAAAAGCGAAATGATAGCACGCTTGAACTTTGTGTTGATATTCTATTCTTCAACTATCAACATCAAATGTTACGTTTGTTCGAATAAGTATCGATATAGGTCGTGAAAGGAAATTGAGTGAAACCGAGATAGAAAGAATATTTGAATTTAATCTTTAACAGTCCGGAAGTATTTCAAATTTACTTCCTACCAGGTCCAAGCTATTTTTCATACGAAGAGAAATTGTGTACTGAACGTTTTTATACAAGTATAAAAAAGAAGATATTTATATTTTTTTAGAAATATATATATATTTTTTTAGACAATTTATTAATATATACAGAGTGAATCACGGAACGTGACGTTTCAAAATAACTCGTAAAATATACATTGTATGAAAAAATGTTTCCCCGCATAGTTTAACAAAATATGGAACAAATGTAATGGCGAATAAAACTTTTTTTTTAATATACTTTTTAAAGCGTCAAATTCTACATAAAAAACTATCATACAATACTATGTAGAGCCTAAAATGAATAATTATTATAATAACTCAGTAAAGTAAAAGTGCCATGCCGCTTGTATGGCGGCATTGGTCCGTTAAGGATTAAAAGTCTAACTTTAACTATTTGTTTATTAACAGAATCCTTCTTTTTGCGTCATGAAATTTATGCACTATTAACTATATTATAAAAATTGTAAAGTTTTTCTTCTATAAATTAAATACAATACACGTGCGCTATCATTTTGTCAGGGACTTTTATTCGTTTCTTATTTCTTCTTCTTTTTCTTGTCTCACACTAGCTGTTGTTACGTTGGTTCTCACTGTGTTGTGTTGTAAATCCCGGTAATGTGAGGTGATACATATTTAATTATATCGATGACGTGAAAGGGAAATGAAAAACTGACCCGATTAACAACAACGACGACGACGACGACGACGACGATGATAACAACAAGACGATAAGAAAACGAACTTCGTAATCATCCTTATTATTATTTTTGTCTTCATTTCCTTCTTTCTTTCTTTCTTTCTTGATTTTTGTTTCTTCCTTGTTTTTATTTCTTTCAATAACCCGATTTTTTTTTTAGGACATCGATGAACATGGTAAACGTGGCGAACCCATTTGCGTGAGTACCCTATCCAACCATTGCAACGGACCGTTCAAATGTAACTCGATCCAACAAGGTGTAGAAGTTACTGTCTGTCTTCGATATTCCGCGCCCCAACCCTTAACAAAACTCATTCTGATCGTACACATACGCGTTAATTGATATACCGCTTCGAAACCTTGCGACACAGATTGCGACAACAATGCCGCGAATTCTTGATTGTTGAAGATCTTCAAATTACAGCCTGTAATGAAAAAAACAAACAAATTTTTACAATTTTTTTTTTGATTTTTTTTTTTTATTCAGATACCGCATGAAAAACAAACAGTTCACTTTACAATTTCGTTTATTTAATTTGTAGGATGTAATACAACTCACGTGGTATAAAACGTGGAAAATCATCGAAGATCAATCCGACAATGAATTACTTTGTTAATGCTTTTAATTTTGAATTACAATTTCTTTTACACATATCGTGTCACATGGGTCACTAATTGTCTATTCTATTATTTTCCACATTCAAATTATTGAAAATATTTTTCTATTTGAATTATACAAGTATATATAAGAGTCATGCGGCCCAAACGAAAAATTATCAAAATTCAATTCATCATTGAAATATTTTTTCTTTAGTTGAATAGTTCGTTTTATTTTGAAGTTTGGAATGAACTTACCGGGTGGTATTTTGCAAACGGTTGCAGGATGCCAACCATAACGTTGATTGCAATTTGGACTTTGAACGAAGATGCTAGAATCTGAGAGACACTCCGCAAAGACTTCACCACCGATATAGTAAAGTCTGACACCTTTACCGATGTGTCGTCTTGTCTGTTCCACCACGGTATTACGATTAACGTTCGACAGTAAACCAAGACAAAAGCGTTCGGAATTACTTGGGTCCGTGAAACCATCCACTGTGATACTTGGTTGTGAGGCGTGAAACGTCTCGCCTACTCTTGTATTTAGCTCGTAATAACTTATTGAACACCTACATTCATCAAATTCAAATATTAATATATTTTTTTTTTAAATTATTCAATTTGTTTATAAATAATGTTGGAATTTTATAATAAATTGTTAAGATATTTTTTAACGAAAATTTATTTTCCTAACTTTTTACTCGAATCTTTTCTAATTACAAGTTTGTCAGCACATTTTACTGCAATATTTTTCCAACGAAGTTACAATGTTTCTACATCCAATCATTTATCGTTAATTTAATTGTTTTCCGTATTTTTTTACTCCAATTTTTTTTTTCTAATAAATTTTCAATACTTTTTTAACTCGGATATTTTGTAAAGAAAATAATTTTCGAAATAAATGAAATAATATTAAATATTCGATGAAAACAAATTCCAACATTATATATGATGGTGACAATAATTTTCTACGAAGTTAGATGACGTAATGTTGACGAATAGATAGATCCAAGTGATCTATTAAATGTAATTGATCATGCCTATATCAAAGAAAGATAGAAAGAAAGAGAGAGAAAAAATATGCTAATGAGATTTACCAGAAAGCTGGCTCGCAGTACATAACGGGTTGGGCATCTACAGGACTTGGTGATAAGCGGGACAAAGACATATTATCGTTGTGATCCATATTATCGCCGTCTTCACTGATATATCCAGGTGGTGGTGTATCAGCAGGAGGATCCATAGACCCCGACGTTGGATGAGGTGAACCCTGTACACTTCCTAGACTCCCAACACTCGCCGGACTCGTTGCCTGCATACTCTAATAAAACAATAAATAATTAATCATTTAAAAAAAGGTTGATCATCACAACAATGATGTATAATTTATTAAAAAAAAAAATAATAATTAATCCTTTAAAGATAGTACCTATCATCGTGACGATTATATATATATATATATATATATATATATATATATATATATATTCTATAACGTAATATTATAATTGTTTCAATATATAATTTTGAGTTAGCACAAATCAATTAATTTTGACAATATTCCAATCTTCAATTTATTCTACACCACAATCTGATCTAATAATTTAATCATCCTCAAACGCCGCTCGTATCTTTACATTTATATAGCCTAAAACGATCCGTTACTTTTTAAATTTCAATCATACGGTTATTGTCTAATCTTGACTAGACTGTAACTATTGGCTAAATACAATCAAAAATCATCTGTCAATATTTATAAAATTAAAAATCTCAGCCGCGAAATCCAAATATTTTGCTTATTCTTTTAAAATAACATAGATCATGGAACATTTTATTTCATCATTGAATTATAATCAAAATTATTATACAGATATTATTTTTAGTATACTTTTAAGCTTGATGGGTTTAATAAACTTTGACTAGTTATCACATAATGATCTATAAAAATATCTGTAAACAATATTTGTATAATAAATTTAAAATGGAATAAAATTTTAATACGAATTATAGATATAAAAAATTATTTAGATTAATAATTCAATTCTTTTTTGAATACCTGAAAGAACCTGTTACGTGATATAATCAACATGTTCGTTCAATTGAGTTTTTTTTGCATGATATAAATTGCTAAATTCAAAGATCAAAGTTCATATTACACCAATTTCTCTTAACCATATTCTCATTTGCACATTTTACAATGTAATACGAAAAAAACAAAAAACAGATATACGAATACATAAAGTTTCTCGCATGATGTAAAACATTATTCTATTATAACAACATATAATCAAGAAGTTCCTTGCATGCAACTACGTTGAATTAAACATCATTGTTACAAAAATTACCTGCATTCCTTGGTACGGATTGTTCGGTTGCTGTTGTTGTTGCTGCTGTTGCTGTTGTTGTTGTTGTTGTTGCTGTTGTTGTTG
>NW_014569590.1:677989-707039 GCF_001313835.1 Polistes canadensis
TTTTTTTAGGGGTCGCTGATTATTTGGGTCAATATTTTTGTCAACATTTGACACCGTAATTATTTTTTTTTTTTTTTTTTATTAAAATAATTTATGAGAGCGAGTTTTTTCCTATTTTTTTATCCTATTTTCTGTGTACCATCTCGAGTATTATTTGTTTTTTCTATTTTATTTGGAATTAATAAATTATATCGTATAATTGATTACATCTTATTTTCATTTCGATGTCACAAAATTGGCGTTCTCGTCATTACAAATCCATAATTGATATAATAATACGTGTGAACTATCGATTAGAGGCAAATAGGATTACGAATATCGCTCTTGGATTATTTGAAATATTCGATGCACGTCGAGGACTTTTCAATGATTTCTCTTCCTCTCAAATTACTAACACGTATATGATATTTATATGTTTGTTGAATTTATTAAATTAGCGCGATATTAACACAATTCAATAATTATCATACTCAATAAATTTAATTTATAAATAAATCATGTTATATATAGAGAACTAGAGAGAAATTCTATTAATGATGCTTGATTGTAAAACAAATATATACAATATAATTAATGATAATTATAAATTTAAATGTTCCTAATACATTTTGAACGTTCATTAAATACGTTGAATGTTTGATTGAAGTTTGATTTAAAAAAAAAATATATATAATAAATAGAAATTAATAAATTAAATATTAACAATATGTGTGTTCAAACACGTTCATTTAATATCTTCAATAATTGTTTGAAGATAAAAAAAAAACAACAACGAGAAAAAATTATTATCATCTGCTCATTATTAGTTAATTTTTCTACTCTTTTAAGAAAATTATAAATGATTAAATCTGAAAAATTAAATTAAACCTTTTGGATATTCGATGTGTGTTGAAACATTTTAATAGAAAATAAATGAGAAATAAAATGAAATATTTGATATCAAAGCTATCAAAAATAATGTTTGAATAATGTAATCGTATATAACCAACCTGGAGTTTGTATTCGTTGATAATGATAAGGATTGACGCAAACCTCGTCCCTCTTTTGCGTGAAAGCGTATTCACAATGCTCGATCGCCCTTAGCTCGTGGTGTGATTGTAAATCTGGCCAACGCCAGAGACGACAATAGATCACGTGGGGAAGACCCTTACCTCGTACACCTTGGACTCCGTTGTCGCCCACACCACCCGGGCTAGGCCTGATAACATATTCATTCAATAATTAATTTTTATAAATTGTAAATCGAATTTTTTAGAAATCGAATTGAAAATTTTCAAAGATACTGTCGAACAACAGAAAAAAAAATTGCGATCGAATTGGACAATTTTTTAATTTGTTTAAATTTATTACAAAATAAAAATTTAATATAAATTTTGTAAAAAGATAAATATATTTAGAAATACGACTGGTAATATTATTGATACAACAAGTAGTATAGAAAAGTTAGCATGATCAAGGATCAAGTTCAACAATTTTAAAAAACCACGCGGGCTCAATTTCTGAAGATTACATTCAACGTTGTAAATATTTTGTTGTTGCTACAACAAATATAAATTAAAAAATTTGTTAATAATATTTTTAAAAGGAAAGATAAATAAATATTAACTATACCTCGCGTGCGGAAACATATTATATTAACTATAAATTAAATTAACGTAAAATGTGATAAATTACGACAGAAAAAGAAAAAAAGAATACCTTTAGAACAAAATTGCAACGATGGATGACATATTAGAACTTTTATCAAAAGTAAAATCTATTAAAATCAGGAGATTTGTTTTCGTGAAATTTCTCGCGTTAGAAAATGATTTTAAGATCTTGGATCGATGGGGATCGACATCGTATGAAGATCCATCGACGAACAGCATCGGTTCTTTCAATAATGTTTCCGTCAAGGTACATGTTGTGTCATAGCCTTGGCTTTTTCACTCGTACGTGTTCATTCTCTCTTCTCTCTCTCTCTTTTTCTCTCTTTAAATATATATTTCTCTATTTCTTTCAAACAAGAACCTACTTTTGCGTACACACATACTAAGAGACCAACATAAATCACATTGGTGCACTCTCAATCATGGTTTCACTACTGCGTTCAGTTACATAATAATACAGAAACATTCTAACAGAATTTATACGCCAATTTCTTGCGCATCGATCGACTCTCTTTCTCTTTCTCTCTCTCTCTCTTATCTGCCCTCTAACAAGCAACGTGATTCCGTTCGATATATCCTATAATGCTCGATTCGTTTAAAACTTGGATAGAAAATAATTGTATTTACTTTTTTGCTTAATAATCATCATAAATATGAATCAATACCAATGTAGCCAATTATTGAAATTTGTATTATTTGATTTTTATTTAAATTAAAGTAATATTTTTCAATATTTTTTCGTCAATATTTCAAATTAATTAACTTAATGCCAAATATTATTATTGCAATTTTTGTATTATTTGCTTATTACTTTATATTGAGATATTATTTTTTTTTTTTTAATATTTTTAATCAATATTTTAATTAAATAAAATCATTTAAAAATTATTTGTTTAATGAAATACTGATATGAAACAAGTAAAAATATTATTATAAATTTGACATATCATTTATTTAATTAGGATTACGTAATATACTATTGTAAAATGATTATTAAATTCATTGTGATTGTTTAATATTACAACCTCGATTAATTTCACACCAACTTAATGTAACTGTGAATAAAAAAAGAAAAAATGGAAAATCATGAATTGGCAATAAATAAATATAAATAATAAAAAAAAAAAAAAGAAAAAAAGAAATATAAGAAAGAATCTATTCAAGTTCTTTGTACGTCGAAACGATTTCAAAAGCGTATCCTGCGAGTACCGAGAAATAAAGAATAATTTCTAACTGTGCCGAGCATTACGTAAGGACTCGAGCATTACTTGTGACACTTATATACTACCTATATGTATTTACTTACATACATATATACACGATTAGTCGTACGTCTTAATAAACAAACATTCGATTTTTCAAACTTCTCTTCAAAACTTTTTAATCGCAAATTTGCGATATTTTAAGATCGGCAAACTTTATTCCGTTGCTAAACAAAATTATCTAACACTTCAATCTTTTAGAAAAAAGGAAAAGTAACATTTACATTATATTTACATAAACGGATATATGTTATAATATTAATAAATTCAAATAAAAATAGCCGAGGATAGGAGTCCTCGAGTCCACAGAATGAACTCAAAAGATTAATTTCATATTAAATTAAAAACTTTCATGTGATTTTTATGATCAATCATAAAATTTACTGTTTCGAGTATGAATCACATGATAGCGAAAAAATTTCACATTTATCCAATAACAAGTTTCGCAAACAATTGCATTAGAATTACGTGTTAATCATTCATCCTTATTTTTCTCTATTACATTTTATCCGTGTAATAAGAAATCTATAATGGAATGGACTATCTGTTACGACATATAATCTTTTCTATTTCTAATCGTGCTATTTCGCATTTCTATTTTTAACACATATATTACATGAGATAACTTATTGTCAGCGATAAGGCTTCAATATTTATGTCCACGTATATACCAAGTGGCAAATACAAATCCGCTAATGAAATATATTTGAATACATTTCGAAGAAAAAAAAAAAAAATTTTTCATTTTCATATTTTATTATTTACAAAATTCCATACATGAATGTAAATATGTAATTAAAATAAAAATAACAAAATCTAAGACGATATTTCTTTCAACATAACACGCAACAACATACGTCGCGAGTTGTAATGAATACAAATCTGACAATAATTTCAACACATTAACAATAAATATTTTATTAATTATATTATCCACGAGAGAGATTGTTTATACAAAACATTATAAATAACAATTGCAAAATTTAAGAGGACAGATTCGAATTTTCTTTTCTTTCTTTTTTGTGTTATTTTATAGGTATTACGAAACTGTAACGTCAAAAGAAAAAAAAAATGTGAAAACTATTATTTGTAGAGATATTCCTCGACAATTTTATTATTCATCCTGCTGACGCACTGTAGTCGGACGATTCTCCGTGTCGAGGACACGACGACGACAGCAACGGGTTAGAATTCACCCGTTGTATTCCATCCACGCGCGTATCAAACGAGAAACGCGAGTTAAATCATCTTTAATCGACGATGCCCGTTGTCGTATTATAAAATACATACACGTGTATGTATAATATTAATATAAAATAAGCCAATGTACTGTGTCTCTCGTTTTGAGAAAGAAATTATTGATTTAATTATTTTTTAATTGTTTTTCATTTTTTATCAAACTTTCCCTGAAATTTATTTTAAACACACACACATACACACAAAATTGAAATAAAAATCATAGATTGAACAAACATTATTTTAATAATCTTGTAATAATAATAAACGAAAAATATAAAATGTAATATTATTCACACGAGTTTGTACGTTCATAAAAAAAGTTATATCAACGAGGTCGAATTAGTTGTCGCTAATGAACAGCGTCCTTTTTAAAAAGAAACTATTTTCTCATTTCTTTTTTTATCAAACTTTCACCTTAAATTTGCCATACCAAATAAAAATAAAAATCATCTATCAACACAAATTTATACATATACATATATATATACATATATATATATATATAAGATCCCTAAATATATATATTAAGGGTTGAAGAAAAAAAATTAATTATTTTTTACTTGAAATGAGAACGTAAAAATAATATTATATATATAAAATGTTATCATTCACGTGAGTTTTTATATAAAAAAAAAAAAAAAAAAAGTAAAAGTAAAAGTAAAGATCGTAAAAAAAGATCGACAGAATCTCGAGTTAGGTGTTTGAATTCGTTAGTAGGAAACAAGAACGATATCCTGTGAATATCCGAAGGAAGTATGATTGTTATCAGTAGGTAGGTGGTGGTGGTCGTCGTCAGCTGGTGTTGGTAGCTGGTGTTGGTAGCTGGACGAACGATAAGAGTCGAGTAGTAGTCATGTTGTGTAAGAGGAAGAAAGAGAACTCGAGAAAAAGGCCGGGTCGATAAGAGCACGACGCCTCGAGAAACGTATATAATACTTGCACACATAACTCGACACGATAATTCTCTGTCTATTTCACTATTTCTCTCTCTCTTTCTTACTTTTTCACTTCTTAAAAGGCAATGTAAAATTACACGATTCATGTTCGCGTCTGCATAAATTACAATCGTCGACCTTGCAACTACGACACACAACGACAACGACAACGATGACGATGACGATGACGATGACTATGATTCTCCGATTTGTATTCTATTATTTTTATCTTATTAACAGCTATTACTATTTGTTGTATAAACGAGGATAATCGTTCGAACTTTAATTATTCGTAGAATAATGACGTACGAGGTAGGTAAAGTAAATTGAATAATGTAGAGAATTGTTGGTCAATTTGTTTTTTTTTTTTCTATTTTTAAATCTATGAACATTTTTCTGAAATCTTTCTTCCCTTAATTCTTGTTTTTTTTTTTCTCAGTAAAATTGCATAATCAAAGTTTCTCGTCGACTGCATAAATTGCACGTCGTTGGCAAGGACGACGATTGCGACGCGATTCTACGATTTTTCTTTTTATTTATTTCTTTTTTTTTTCTTCTGTTTCGTCGTATTCGCAGCTATTACTATCTAATACCCTGTATAAACGATGGTAATCATTGTAACGGTACACATTTCTATTATTCGTAAGAGGAAAACAAATACGATAAATAAATTCAATGATCCTACGAACTGCTTATGTTTATTCAAATTGTCACATTTTCTTTTTTCACGCGATAAAACACCTTTATGCAGAATTATATTCTAAAGTGATACAGATGTGAAGTAGATTATAATAATTATTCTTATTAAATTTTTCAAAATAATTCGTAAAATGTTTTCCAGTATTTTAAATATTTCGTAAAAATGTTATATAATGTATAGTATAATAAAAATAATAGTATGAAGTACGTTAAAAATAATATTATAATTATTTATTAAAGATATATAAACGCTAAGATCCTAAATATAGAGATGTATAAACGAAGAATACAAATTAAAACATTCGCTGATAATAAACCGTAAAGAAAATTTATTCGAAAAACAATTCTTTGGTATACACGAGAGAATATAATTTTATCATTTATTAAAAACAATGCTATATTAACGTTTTAATTTTACTAAAAAGAAAATTGGTATAAATATCCAATTTAGTTAAGCTACTCCATACAAAGTACTGACCTACATTTTATAAAAGTCCTGTTATTTAAAATACTATTAAACGAAACAAAAGAAAAAAATAAATAAATAAATAAATAAAAATAAAGAGGATAAAGAGAGAAATGGTGCATAAGAGTAATATGAAAATGACATAGCTAATTTAATATCAAGCTAGTAGTAATGTCACGCTTTTCGCATAAATATACATAAATCAGGAAATCTAACGGGCCGAAAGTCTACAACCGTTACTCTCTCTCTCTCAGTCTCTCTTTAGCGTTCAACAAATTGAACCACTTCACCATCATCGTGATACGAAATACGTTGGTTGGTACCAACCATAACAGAAAGAAAGATATAATGGAAGAGAAAGATGAACGAACAGACAGACAGAAACAGAGAGAAAGAAAAAGAGAAAGAGAGAAAGAGATAATACAGTTGGTAAAACGAACACATATAAGTAGTATTATGCAGAACGAATGGAAGGATATGAGAGGATATACACGCGTCTCTCTTCCGTATGCAAACTCTCATTATTAGATAATATCGCACTCGGGAAATGGAACAAAGTTTAATTTCCTCGATAAAGGACGCGAGCCAAAGGGAGCATCGACGTCGATTGACGTCCGCGAATTCACTTTATTCATCTCACACGTACACCCTTATATCTACGATAAATGCATTTCTACATCTCTACCAAGAGATAAAACAATTTTACACGCATAGACAGACCAATACATTCTGGGGTTAACGTATTTTATTAGATTCTAAAAATAAACCACACGCGTGTGTTATTGTTATAACATTATTCTTTACGATAATAATAATAATAAATAAATAAATAAATAAAATAAATAAATCTGTAAAATAAAACAAATGATTTGAATAATAAAGACAAATTTTTGTTTGTTTAATTCGATCGATTATCATTAAAGGACGAAAAATCTCATTTCCTAACGCTGTTAACGTAAAAGAAAAACTAGAGAGAGAAAGAATAAATGAACGAAGTAAAGGATCTCTATCTGTTCGTTTATATCTATATTTTTCTCTTCTATTAAATACCCTTGCGATATATAAAACGATAACGATGAGAACGAAAATATAGTTGGCACGTTAGCTCGTTAGCACTTTAACGATGTAACGATGTAACTAGGATTACTATTAATAAAGTCGTCATCAGGCGAACACTGGGCTCTGATCGATTCTCGTACACGTTTTTCTCTACCCACACACGTACAAGAAAAAGTGAAAAAGAGAGAGAGAGAGAAAGAAAATACGTGGAACACGCCATGTGATATACAACACCTTATCGATAATAGCAACTTTCTAAAAAAACTTCTTATACCTATCACTAACGAAACATTTAATATTTTAATCTAATGGAAACTTCATTACCATGATCTCTCTTCTCGTATTCTAATATATTATAGATTAATCTTATTCCAAAACTATAAATATCGGATGATATTTTATGTTACTGCATTTTATGATTAATTTCTTTTCGTTTGAAGTGTCTGTCATAAGAAATTTCTTATTTCAATTTTATATATATATATATCTACACACACACACACACACACATTTTTTATATTATTTATATTATTTTATATTTTTAATTGTACACACAAGATCTATGTACAAGTAATTTTCTAATAACGCAAAAATTAATAACACGTTGCATAGAAATCATGATATACACAAACGCAAAATATTATTAATTTCATATATGAAGTAAATAATACATATGTAGAATAATTTGTCAGATAATTACTTTACAAAAAAAAAGGAAATTAAAGTATATTAAAATGGAATACATATTTTATAAAATAATAGTAATTTTTCAAAGTACTACCTTGAAGAATTTCTTTTACATTTGCGGTAACAGGCATCATTCTTCTTCTTCTTCTTCTTCTTCTTCTTCTTTTTCTTCAAGAGAGACAGAAAGAGAGATCGAACGAGAAAGGAACTCACGTAGCAATTTCCGAGACATGGTGTTTCGCGTGTCATCGATAATCGCACGACTTGCTTACGCAACAAAAACGAATACGCAATTATATCTTTCTCTGTTTAACTTTTGCATCGATGTTGCTTTTACTGTTGCTGTTCCTGTCATGTAAAGTCTCTACCATTTTTATGTATGTTTACGTATATATGTATAATCATATAATCCGTTATCGGAAACGAGAAACAGCATCATCATGTTTCCAAACGATCGCATTTAAGAATATCGAACGATGAAATCTTTACGAATATTTCTCTATTATTTAATCCTAATTTTCTAAAATTAAAAAATGTGTTTTTGTTTTATAAATAATAAATTAATAATGAAACTATTTTAAATATTTAATAAAAATTTCTATCGAGTATATAATTAATTGTTTTTTTTTTTATTTCATTATTATTTATTCAATTAATCAATCATAATACAAAGGTGCTCAAAAACTTGGTAAATAACTCGTTACACGTTTATTATATAGTATTCATTAGTTATTAAAAAAATAAAGAAAAATAAGTAATGATATTTAATAATGATTAATAACTAAGAACATTATTCTCGAATAACAATTGTTTAAATATCTAATTTTTTTGTTTTTTCCTTTAAAATTAAATCACACTCTAGATCATTTATATATTCAAAAGACAATAAGATCGGTTGAAAACCGCCTTTTTTCTATGTTAACGCAATCGTAAAGAAGATTGACGTAACGTTTCGCAAATTTATCGATGATCTAACGGATAAGTGTCATAAATGAGAGGGTTTCACATCTTCGAACATAGATATATGTATATATGTACATCGTTCCCTGTTACCGAGTTGAAACACAATACGATACGGTCTACATACTGTTCGAGAATAGTTTCACGTATTGTATAGTCACTCGCTAATATCGCATGATCTGTAACATGCTATCCCTTTTTTATTTTTACCATTGAAAAATTCAACGTTGATTAAAAAACGTGTAACATAAACTTTTAATCAAGTTCAACAATATATTATTGCAAAATAATTTATTGTGATCTTCCATATCACTAATTATATTTAAATTTTTGATAAGCAATTACGTAATAAGTGTGTATTTTAAAAATTGAAACAATTATTATTCGTGAATAATTCAGTCATTAATTCTATTATTATTATTATCTATTTTTATAATTAATTGTAAAAACTTGAAACATATATCATCGTTCGAAAGATCCGTAGTAATCCTAGATAAACAATTATAACATTCTGATCGTTAAGTTTAAATTGAAGAAACTGACGATACAGATAGTAAAGTATCTTATAGTATAATTAGAATTGTAATGGCGAATAAAAGGAAACGCATTGAAATTGTTTAATTTAGATAGAGTTTTAACGAGTCATTAATTTGAAAAGCTTTTCCCTGGAATACGTAAGCAAGCAATCAGAATATGTAATTGTAAGTGTCTCTTTCAGTTGGATAGTAACGTTGATTTATCGAAGCGTGTTACGATCAAAGGAGTTTATCATGGTCTCTCTAATTTGATCGGCGATTTGCCAAAATAGAGAAACCACTAACATCGACGTGAGTTCTATCGAACTTCCGTTAAAACCTATAGATTGTAACTGTAGGCCATTACGACGGCGCATTTCGAAGCTACGCCATTGCATATTGGATTTCAATTTACCTAACGTATTACACGTTCTTTGTATAGTATCGATAGCTAGTCAATTTCTATCTATTAACTATTCCTAAATACGTTTAGATTTAATTAACACAAATGATAAGATTCAAATTATTTTTCTAATGTATTTTTTATTTAAAAACAAAAATTAGAAAAGAAACACGAATAAGATTAAATATGTACGGAGAGTTGGTTGAAAAATTTTGAATCTATGTCGAAAAATAAAAGTGAGTTTGACAGTAAATGTACAAATATTTTCATGAGTCATTATATATATATATATACAATATAATAAATAAAAATATATTTGTTTCTTTTTAATTATTGTTTAATAAAATAAAAATAAATGTACGCTTATCCTTGTAACGTATCTATTGATTCACGTGAAGAGGAATGGACACTGTCAACGTGTTAAGAGTTAAATCGAGTTAGAGATCAAGCCGAGGGATGATGAATTGCGTAGGTGGAGAGGAGAATCCGAGTACCAATGGCACGTGCTACCGTTCGTGAACACAGTTGTTATTTGCTAGATTTAACATTGCATATGACAAGAGATAGGAAATAAATAAAATCTATTGCATTTCAAAATAGATATTTATGTACACGTGCTATCATAGTATATATTATCGAATTTTGTATACAATGAAAATACACTTGTATAACACAAAATAATAATCGAAAAAAAATATTCATAAATGATCGACTTATTTTTTATCTACCCTGAATTAAATAAATGTACATAATTATTTAAGTATAATAATGCGTGTGTATAATTATTTATTTGCTATCTCTTCTATGACCATCGTAATCGATGATTTGAAAGATTAGTATTTTCAAATGAGACGCGCATGTACGAAATGATTAAACGAAGTTGAAAGATTCGTGAAATTTTCCTCAATGTGATTAAATCGATTTAACTATATCAGTTTACTCGAAGAGTGTAAAAATAACGATAATTAGTAACGCAAACTCATTGGACTCACCACACCCTCACCTTTCTGCTAGGCTTATGCCATAACTAGGTAAATTCTTTGCAGAAATGTTAAATGTTAAATATAAATGATTGAAAACAAATATTCGATAGGATATCGTTTAACTATATTTTATAATTATTTTATCAACATTATTATTCAAACATCGAATTATAAAAGTATTTAAAAAATTATTTTACAATAAAAAGGGAAAAATCCATTGAAAAATCTTTCACTACGTTGATAATATTTAATTAAATTCTGTATACATTTTTTTATTGCAATTATTTATAGTTAAAAATTTCAATTCAACATTTTATCTTATATTATAAATATTTATTGTAATATAATTTATTTTTTCTGTAAACATAGAATTTTTGTTATATTCTTCGTGATATCATGAAATTCAATATAGAAATATTGAATAAACAATCCATAAATAATAATTTACACATATATTTTTACACATTAAGAAATATTTATATATTTTACATTAATAAAAAAAAAATGTTTTTCTATATTTTTACACGTAAAAAAATATTTATATTTAACTGTTTACTTCTCTCACACACACACACAAAGTAACTATAAACTAACAGCCACCTACGCAACAAAAGCTCCTCCTCACCATCCCCCTTTCTCAACCTTCTTGTTCTTACGCACGTAACGAACGAGAAACGTGATGACGTGCATGCAAAAGAGAGAGAGAGAGAGAGACTTGCATTGAAGATTCGCCGTGGGAGAGATAACGACCAGCGGAGCGAATGATTTTAACACCATCTTATCTACGTTATTCGCTCTCTTTCTCTCTCTCACCCCTCCTTCCTTATCTCTTTTAACAATAGATCAGTGACGTCTAATTAGTATTAGAAATTGTAATGAAATTCATATATAAAAAGTAAACGTTTATATTATAATTTTATATATATGATTTCATATGTAAATTAAGATATTAGAAATATGTTAATTATAATAAATGTGATTGTCTGTATAATTATCTTTAGATTAGAATATATTTAGATATATTAAACGTATATATAGATTTCAATCGATTAATATTAAAGAGATATTAAAAATCTTAACTACATATTACGATTATCATCTCTCGTATATTAAAGATAATTAAATACGTTTAAATATTTATTTAGATTTTTCCTATCAATTACAAAAAAGTCAATCAATATTTTTTTTCGAAAGATTAAGATAAGAATTAAAAATAAATCGTTGATAATTAATTGTAGATGAAATTTGTTCGAAATATTTACGAACATATAAACTTACGAAAAATTGTATCCAATCATTATACAAAAGCAACTTTCAAACTACTTTCACACACACACACACACATACACACATTCTAATAGGTAATATAGTATTACGTAATATTTATATTTCATCGTTTTAAATAAAAATAATATATACAATAAAAGAGATGTGTTAAAAGATCGAATTGAGAGACCTTGAAGAAACGATACGAAAGGCGTCTCGTTAGATCGACGCTCCCAAGTAGCTTAAAGAGATCTCCACCTACGCACGATCGTGCACAAAACATGTCTCTCGTATGATACGGCCGACCGTGAACTCTCCTAAACATTCGATCGCTTCTATATGTATTCGTACACATACATGCATTATATACGAAAGCATACATACTTCTACATTGATAGACAAGTATATTTTAAGTATATCGAGTATGTTGTTACTGATGTTCCGACATATCTGTGGTTTCTCACGCTTCAATAAATAAAAAGGAAAATAAAAATAAAATACACAAATATAAAATACTGTTAAAATAAAATATTAAAATAAAAATAATTGTTAATAAATTAATTCATGTGCTCTCTCTTCTTCCTTAACTGTAATTTTTTTTTCTTGTTTTTTTCCCCCCCCTCCTTTTATTTTTCCTCTTTTCCTCTCTCTCTCTCTCTCTCTCTCTCTCTCTCTCTTCGCTTCTCTATTTTATCGACAAAACGCGTATAACTTTTCTTGGAAAGAGTGGGCGGCCGAGATAGACCAACTAGGCAGTATGTTATATCCCTCGACACGAGGGTTGAATATGATTTATTGATTAAGGTTTTTATATATACACCGAGCTTATTCTTTCTACGTGGAACAAGCTTCAATGACGCTTTCTCTCTCTCACTCTCCCTCTCTCTATTCCTTTTCTTTATTTTTTCTTTCCTCTCTTTTAAATCGAACATTTATATCGATCAACATCTTCATCGTTTACGTTAATTCTCTTTCAATATTATACATAAAAAGAAAAAAACAAAGACAATTATATTAAATATTGAATTAAATGAAATTAAATATCGTACAAAGAATGAAAATTAATTGTAAACGAGATACGAGTGAAAAAAAAAAAAACAAACAAAATAAGAAAAATAAGACGAGAGATAACGAGAGATAATGAATTTTTCATTCTTTATTCAATCGTTCTAAGCTTACGTCATGATCTACGAAATATTCTTGATGTACATAGATCAGGATTAATGAATGAATTGCCAGAAAAAAATTCCTAATGATGAATAAAAGGAGGAAGAAGAAGAAGAAGAAGAAGAAGAAGAGGAAGAAAACAAAGATGATGATAAATGCGCGCCGCGCAATTTTAAAGTTTTGATGAATTGGATGCGCGCGCAACCAACATTGCATATCGCTGTTAACAAATTCGTGATTCCTAATATTACACGTATTTCATAACTTTATAAAATTACACAATTTTTCACACTTATAATTTTGTATACGTGTATGCGTGCGTGTGCGAAGGTAAGAAAAATGTAATCGATAAAAAAACGTTATACTCTAATTACACATACACATTTACGGGGTTGACTAGTAAAAATTGTTAATTAATATACAGTGTGACTATTCAAATTAATCGTTGAAAAATATTATTAATATCTTAATAACAAATTTTGTACATCGTGTTTAAATAACTTTAAAAAAGTAATATTAATATAATAATAGACTTAATTAAAATATACTATTAAATATCAAAAATGGATCCAAAGTTAGTAGATAATTTTAAAATGCAATTATTCATACTCTTTTATTAAATTGTAAAATTACAAAAAAGAGAAACCTTTAACTCATCCTGTTTATTAATAATCCATAAATGAGTTCCAACGAGGCACCCAATATACACGTACGTGTTCCTACGTATTTTATAAACAAAATAATAATAAATATATGTCACGTTATGATCACGTGATTGGAACAAACAAACAAACAAACAAACAAAAAAGACAAGAAAAAGAAGTGCATGCGGTAAACACATAAGCGATCAGATCACGACTCCGTACGAAATAAAATAAGCACGTTCTTTTTGTCTAGACGATTCGCGAGACACATGGAGAGAGGTAGTAAGAGAAATAGAAAGAAAAATAGAAAGAAAAAAAGAAAGAGAAAAAGATAAACTTAGGCATCCTTCGTTCGTTCGTACGTTTCCTCGATGTTCGCCGATCGGTTAGCGAATGGAGTATCTATTCTCGTCATGCTCCGCAAAGCAAGAAAGTCGGTAAGCAAGTTGAATTGCTTTCCGTCGGAAGAACGTCAATTATCGTTTGATCGAACAAACGTACATACACATGTATACAAACTTTCATTCATTTAAAAGAACTACGTATATAAATAATATGTTTTAAATAAGGGTTTTCAAGCTTTTCCACATGACAACCTTCTGTACCCAAGCAAAAATTTGTCACGACCTTTTGTATAAATTCTACATTATCTTCTATTTTACTATCATAAATTTACAGACATACTACGCGTGTAGAATTACTCAATTGGATTTAGAATTAATTTTCAATCGTTACGCGTACAGAAATGTTTTACTTTTATTCAAATACCTTTAATCCTTATATTTAGTTATGCGAAGCCATATATTTGATAGCCAATAAGTCTATGTAATTTTTTTCAATTAAATAACCTAGACTAAAACCGCACAGACTTACTGACCAACCTTATTGACAATTTTTATGAATGAACAATTCAGAGCCTATGTTATGACATTCGTTACTCTTGTTTTTATCTCGTATCTTCGATCGTCAAATGTTTTTACTATATCTATTGTACTGAACATTTAAAAACTCCAAGGAAAGACAATAAAAAGAGAGAGAAAGTTATTTAAAACGAACGTTACTCTTAGGATCTAAGAAACATACCCTCTCGCAACACTTTTACTACTACTACTACTACTATACTACTACGTGCTAAAAACGCACGAGTACCTTCAATTATTGTACTCTTTCTCTCTTTTTTTGTCTCTCTCATTCTCTCTTTTGGCACAACGCGCAACACATACGCGCACTATAAGAAAAAAAAAAAAGAGAAAGAAATAGCAAATATGTGAAATCTCTAGAACTTTTACGTACGCATGAGAGAGTTACATGATACATAGAAAAATAAAAAAAAAGATATATATATATATATATTTAGAGAGAGAAAGAGAGAGAGAGAGAGAGAGAAAGAGAAGGGGGAGAAGAATAAATAAAAACGTGTTATAGCGTGTTGTATGTATATAAAACAGTATCGCGCACACGCAGTGAAAAGAGGGATATACGGGCAGCAGCATCCCATATAACGCACACTGGCAATGATAAAAGAAGACAGAGAGAGTCAGACATACAGTAAGAGAGAGAAAGAGAGAGAAAAGAAAGAAAAAAGAAAACTAGACAGACAGAGACACGCGTTGAGATAAAGAGATAAAGAAAGATAGAAAGATAGTCAGACAGATATTTAGATAAATAAATATAGATGATTAAAAATGTATAGATAATAATATTAACATTTGATATGCTTACCTCGGTATAGTGATGCACTTGGTATTGCAGCTTTGCGTGGTAATGGCCTTCTCGAGTTCCTCGAGACCCGCCGACTTCTTCAACTTCTTAACGAGACTCTTGACGGCCTTCTCGCTCCATTTGTCCTCGCCCTCGGCCTTCTTCCAGCCTAGCAGCCGCTTCACAATAGGCGGGTTGAAGCTGAGCAACATCGAAGTCGTCATTTGCGCTCGTTACGTGCGCGAGACACCCCGCCGCATCGGGGATTCCGTTCTCTAGCTCTTTAGCTCTCGCTCTCTCTCTCACACTCTCTCTCGGTCTCTCTTCTCTTCTTTCTTTCTTTCTTTCTTTCTTTCTTTCTTTCTTTCTTTCTTTCTTTCTTTCTTTCTTTCTTTGTTTGTTTCTTTCTTTCTTTCTTTCTTTCTCTCTCTCTCTTTCCTTTCTTCTCCTTATCTATCTAACTCTTCCTATCCCTTTCCCTATTCACTCTTTTTCTCTTCTTCTTCTTCTTTTTCTATGTATCTATTTCTCTCTCTCTCTCTCTCTCTCTCACACTCTCTCTTTCTTTTGTTCCTTTTGGTCGCTTTTAAATTTCGTTATGCAAAAATAAAAATAAAAAAAAGCAAACTTTTCTCTCGCACGATCCGTCGATTGTTCAAAACACGCGAACTATTATCCCGCACATACAAGAATGGATGCGTACGTTCACGAACTAAATAGGTCAACCGCGAGGTTAGGGCGAAACAATGACGACACGCGAAAACTCTTTAACGCGGATGAAATAAAATACGAACGACGCGACAGCCTCGCGCGAGCGGCGAAACTCTCTCACAGCCGCCATGTCATTCCACGGGAACACTCGGATCAACTCGGTTACTTTCGGATCATTTCGTCAACTCACATGGAGATTTATGTTAAACGACATCTGGAGTATGATTGACTAACTAAACTTAGTCATTTTTATCGTCTCATTTACGATCGTACTTGACGTTAGCGATTCCCGAGGGAATTTTACTTCTGTAAACTTTGCCACGTCGAACAAGTGGTTGTCAAACTGTGCATCGTAAAATATTATAAAATTTTAATTAATTATATTTATTTCTGTGTGTATTTCCAATTTTTGACGTGAGATAAAATGTGAAACTTTAAAATTATTCAGCAAGGAAACTGAGAATCGAAAAAGTTGAAGAATCACTTGCCTAGTCTCTTTTATTCAGCCTTTTCTTTGAACCATGATAATTATCAGCCTTAAAAAATAAAGAATATTGGTTTAACAATGAGTTAATGTAATAATGTTCAATATGTTCAACACATTCCTATGTTAAATATTTTTCTTAAATAAAATAAATGATAATCTATGTTAATGTATTTCTTATGAATTATATGCTATATTTTTTAACACTATCGTAAGACGTATTTTCGAACAACGCTTACTATTATTGTACTATTTTTACAAGTTCATTTATTAGTTATCGTTTGATAATTCATATTAAGAGTATTGTCCTCTGTTGAAAATAACATTTTTTCTTGCAATGCAGTTTTAATTAGCAGAAAAAGCCAGCCGCTTTCTTGCTTTTTTGACTTTTTTTTAGATTCTACGTATTTTTTATTTCGACAGAAAGATCGATGTCTAATTGTATAAACAACAAAAATATTCATGGAATTTGGAGAAAGTTTTCTAGCTTGCTTATTAAAACTCTCGGAAGGGGCGATATCTCAAGCTTGCTTAAGATTTCCGCAAGGGGCGATATTTCAAGCTTGCTTAAGCTTCCGCAAGGGGGTAATATTTCAAGCTTACTCATTGGCTAGCGCTTGAGAACTCGCCGGTAGAAAATATTTTCAAGCTCGCTCATTGGTTAACACTCAGAACTATCTAAAGTGAAAGTATCCAAGGGAGCTTGAGCACCCCTAATTTTAGTTAGAAAACAGCTACGAAAGTATTCGAACGTTGTTAAGCGTTGTGCCATAAAGTTTCTTTTCTGATTTTATTTTGTCTTATATATTTGTGAAATATCCTTTTCACGATATTAGTCGATTATAAAAATTAAGTTAACGTTTTAGTAATGTTTTATTAATAGTTTAAACAAAACTAACTTAAACATTGTAATAATCGATCGAAGAGCTGACTGGTTATCAAGAGTTATTTATAAATATTTGCATATTTATATATAAAAAGAAGATACAATGGGTAGAGATGGTAAGTAAAATGATCAAAGTGATTCACCAAATAATAAAATAATCAACTTTATGAACATTTTCATTGAATTAATGAAATTTATTTTGTGGTTATAGACGAAAATAGTAATTCAGAAGATGAAAGGGGAAGATCTAGAAGTTCCTCACAGGACTCTTCCGCTAGAGTTGAAAACGTGAATAGGAGTAGATCAAATACTCGAAGTCCAACTTCATCTCCAGCAAGGTAAATATTAATTATTATACTCTATTGTATACCCTGTTGTATACTCTGTTATACTCTTTATTTATCATAACCTTATATTCAATCATATTGCTTTATGTTTTACAGATCTAAGCCCTCTTCGCCGATGCAAGTAGCATCACCAGCATCGTCAACTTCTGCACGTTCCAATGCCAGTTCTAGAAAGTCATATTCTAGATCTCGTTCACCTTCTAAAAGTCGTTCACCTTCTCCTGCATCCAGTACTCGGAATCTAAGAGCTTCCAGATCTCGTTCCAAATCTTTTTCTGAAGAACGTGCGTATAGTGGTGAAAGGAAACAAATCCAATCACCCAGTCCTGCACGCTCTGGAAAATCGTCTTCGAGATCCAGGAGTCCATCACCAAGTAAATCCAAAGAGGGTTCACGTTCAAGATCTAGATCAAGATCAAGATCTAGATCTAGATCTAGATCTAATTCAGTAAAACCAAGTAAAAGTGCTTCCCCAATGAATTCCCGATCTCCATCAAGATCCCCGTCACCCAGGGCAGCTTCTAGATCGCGTTCTCGTTCTGGATCAAGAAGATCACGTTCTGTATCTCCTAATGCTAATCGTGCATCAAGATCAAGATCGAAATCTCATTCACAATCAGGCTCAAGAAAAGGTTCTTGCTCGCCTAAAGCTTCATTGGAAAATTCTTTTTCCAATGTTAGAAAGTCACGATCAAAGTCACGCTCCATTGAAAGCTTAAAGAAACATTCTCCTTCATCGAGAAAAAGTTCACACTCAAGATCACCATCGCATTCAGGAGATGAAAAGGCTAAATCGAAGTCACGATCCAGGTCTAGATCTAGATCTGGCTCTGGATCTCGAAAACAATCTCCTGTGGCATCGCATAAAGGATCATTATCAAGATCTCCAAGTCCAGGAAGAAAAGCATTGTCAAAATCTAAATCTAGGTCAAGATCAAGATCAGATTCAGGATCGAGGAAAGCATCTCGATCAAGATCAAGATCCGGATCAAGAAAGGCATCTCGATCAAGATCAAGGTCTGGATCAAGAAAAGTATCTCAATCAAGATCAAGATCAGCATCAGGATCAAGAAAAGCATCCCGATCAAGATCAAGATCAGGATCAAGAAAAGCATCCCGATCAAGATCAGGATCGGGATCAAGAAAAGCATCCCGATCAAGATCAGGATCAAGAAAAGCATCACGGTCAAGATCAGGATCAGGATCAAGAAAAGCATCCCGCTCAAGATCAGGATCAGGATCAAGAAAAGCATCCCGATCAAGATCAGGATCAAGGAAGATATCCCAATCTAGATCTAGGTCTGGTTCAAGAAAATCCGTATCCAGATCTAAATCAAGATCGAGATCATTATCAGGATCAAGAAAAGGTTCCCCATCTGGTGTAGCATCAAGAAAAAATTCACGCTCTAGATCAAGATCAGGTTCTAGATCTAGCAGATCTAGATCACACTCTGGATCGAGGAAATCTGGTTCACGATCACGATCAGGCTCAAGATCAAGATCACCATCAAGATCCCGTTCAAGATCGCATTCGGGTTCACGATCAAAATCAAGGTCTAGGTCCAGATCACGGACTCCTTCTATTGCAAAGTCTGGAGGCAGATCTCGCTCAAGATCTGGCACCAGATCGAGATCAAGATCGGCTTCAAAGTCTGTTAGATCAAGGAGTCCAAGCAAAGAGTCAGATAGTGGCGTAAAAAAGCGAAAAAGAATACTCTCTGATTCAGAAGATGAAAATGATGCTGCTCAAAGTTCTAAAAAAGTAACTCGTGAATTATCCGATAGTGAAGATGAAGAAAATGCGGATAAATCAGCTAAGAAAAAAGATGATGAGGAACCGAAAGAAGACGAAGATGCAAAAAAAGATGAAGAAGAAGTTAATGTCAGAGAACAAGATAATGAAGAATCTGATGATGAAATAATTCCTGGAGAGAGAGGAATGTAAGTAGAGTTTCTTATTGTTTTCCTTTTTCATTAAATTATATTAGAATTAACATTTTTTTTGAAATATATTAAATTAAATATATAAAACGTTAATCGTTTTTATTATTTCTATTTTCCAGAGATGATTCCATGTCTGATTTTGATCGAATGTTGGCACGCAAAAAGGAGGAACAATCACGCAGACGCAAACGTAAAGATATTGACATAATTAATGATAATGATGATATTATTGCTCAATTGTTAGCCGACATGAAAGGCGCTTGTGAAGAAGATAGAAAGTTAAATCAATCAAATAGGCCAGCTACGAATAAAATTGCAATGCTACCTAAGGTTTTATCCCAATTGAAAAAGCATGATTTGCAATTGGCATTTTTAGAGCATAATGTATTAGCAGTTTTAACAGACTGGCTCGCTCCAATGCCTGATCGATCATTACCATCTTTAAGAATAAGAGACAGTCTCTTGAAACTTTTGTGGGAGGTAAATATAATGTAGTTGATAAAAATATTTAACATTTACAATGTTAGAATTTATGTATACATATTAATGTTTATTTTCTTTATTCTAGTTCCCAAGAATCGATCAGTCATCTTTGAAACAATCAGGCATTGGCAAGGCTGTAATGTATTTGTATAAACATCCCAAGGAAACTAAGGAAAATAAAGAACGTGCTGGGAAATTAATCAATGAATGGGCAAGACCAATATTCAATTTGTCTGCCGATTTTAAGGCCTTATCAAAGGAAGAAAGATTACAGCGTGATATAGAGCAGAAACCTCATAAAAGAAGAAAAGTAGAAGAGGATGGATCTTCTCTAAAATCACAAGACATTAATAAAGCCTTGAAAGGAGATTCCAAGTATGGTGACTTTTCATCATCTAGAAAACATTTACATGATATTAGCAATAGTCCAATTTTAATATCTTCTTTAAGACCTTTGAGACCTGGAGATCCGGGATGGGTTGCACGAGCAAGAGTTCCTAGGCCATCTAACAAGGACTACGTTGTGCGCCCTGATTGGAAGTCAGATGTCGATATAAGTAGAGTAAGTATTTGTTATTAGTATGAGTTTACAAATCAACTTTCATTATCTTATTATTATGTATAAATTATTAAATATTTGAATTACAGAGCACCAAAAAGCAAATGAATCGATTTGAGAGGCATATGAAAAATTATATAGATAACAAAAAAATGAAATCAGCAAGAAGAGCTGTAGATATATCGATAGAAGGACGAAAAATGTCCTTGTAATAATGTACATATTAGGGAAATCATAAACAAATTTGATTACATCGAAAATATTATATTATATATTGTAACGCGTTAAATCTAGTTAGTTAGTTTTTGTTGAATTGACAAATTACGTACCTTGCACACATATTTGTGAATTTTGTTGTACTTCACGTAAAACTCATCTGCACATACTTATGCATTTCGTTAGAACTTTATGTAAAACCCATGTGTACATATTTGTGTATTACGTTAAATAACGAAATGTCATTTGTATAATGCAAGAGGGTTCTTGTTTAAAATTTATAAAAATTACATTTTTCAGTTTTCGCAATTGTAGCGGTACGTAATGTGTTAAGTAAATTTCTTTATAAAATGTGATCTTTATAATAAGATGAAGTAACGTTATAATAATAATAACATAATGTACATTAGAGTAAACATGAGCATTAATATTAATTGATACTTTGTCAAAAATTATAGAAATTTCATAATAAGATTAGGTAACAACAATAATACAAATTATTATTATTATTGTTATAATAGAGTAATAATGCAATCTACATTTCAAAGAGAATATTAATATTGATTGATATTTTGAACAAAGTAATAGGGTTTTCATTATAATATTAATAAGTAAAGATATTAATAGTTAGTATTTTTATATTATTATTATTATTATTATTATAGTAATAATAATAATAATAATAATAATGCAATGTACGTTGCACAGTAAATATTAATATTAACACTAGTTAATACATAATATTTTGACAAGAATGATGATTAAGGTATCTGCAATTATTCGCATTTCCTTAATAATAGTTCGCAATTTAATTAATTTTAATTATATAAATTAAATACATAAGCTGTTCAGTAACCAAATCAATTAATTCCATTAAAAAAGAAAATGATAAAACATTTATATGATTATGTACATCTTGTATTGATTGATATTTTTTGTTATTTAATAATGTGCATAATGTTTAAGTGCTGAAATTTATAAAAATTCTTAATGTGGAGGCAATATCTTTCGTTAGTGAACGGCTCAAACATACAAATAATATTGTCAATTTTTTTTTTAATACTATTATATATTTTACATAATGAATTAATAAAAATTGCTTTTTAAAGAGTTAGAAAATTGCAAAACAATATAGTTTTGGTAATTTTTAATAATGTATCAAGGAATGTTTTATTAATTGCAATTTATTTTTCATTATATATATATATATATATAAATAGTTAAAATATATACAAATTTTCTAATTAAATGTTTCTTTTTTCTTTCTACACCCATAATTATACAAATCTTGCGTAATAAATAAAAAAATTATGTAAATAATTAAAATTTCAAATTTCAAGTAGTTTTCATTTTCAACTTTAGGTGCGCTAGTAGATCTTTCAACATGGCTTCTTTACTTTCTAAAGTTTTTATCAACTAACCTTCGTGTCCTATTTATTAAATATAAATGTATTATTTAATTAATTAATAATAACTTAAAAGAAAAAATAGTGAATTTATCATTTCTATTAAAAATGGGGAAAACATCGAAAGACAAACGTGATATTTATTATAGACGAGCAAAAGAAGAAGGTTGGAGAGCACGCAGTGCATTCAAATTATTACAAATCGATAATGAATGTAATATTTTTGATGGTACCGTATCTCAACATAACAAAATTATAAATTTGTCCTACAATCATTTTCTATTTTAAAACAAACTATTAAAGTGATATTTTTTCATACATTTCTCATTACAGGTGTAAATAAGGCTGTTGATTTATGTGCAGCACCTGGTAGTTGGAGTCAAGTTTTGTCACGAAAATTAAAGTATATAAATATAAATATAATAAATAATATACATATTTCAATTTTATATAATATAATGCATTTGAAATTTTAAGCGAAAATTACAAAAAGGCATTGGAAAAGGGTGAAGCTACGCCTCCCAAAATTGTTGCTGTTGATTTGCAAGCAATGGCACCGTTGGAAGGTGTCATTCAAATTCAAGGAGATATTACAAATACTGCTACTGCTCAGCACATAATTGCTTATTTTGATAATATGCAAGCTGATTTAGTTGTATGCGATGGAGCTCCTGATGGTACTTTCTCTTTCATTTTTATTAACATTTTAAAATTATATAAATATTAATAATAAATAATTTTGTTTGTGTGTATTTTAGTCACTGGATTGCATGATATGGATATTTACATTCAATCTCAACTTCTACTAGCAGCTTTAAATATTACTACTCATATATTAAGACCCGGAGGAACATTCGTAGCAAAGATTTTTAGAGCTAAAGATGTCTCCTTATTATATGCGCAATTAAAAATATTTTTTCCTTACGTCTACTGTGCCAAACCAAGTAGCTCTAGAAATTCCAGCATAGAAGCTTTCGTAGTATGTAAAGATTATTCACCGCCTGAAGGATACGAACCTCACATGTTGAATCCTCTTCTCACTCATGAGCCATGTAACTTTGAAAAGTTGACAGGAGTTAACAGACTCATTGTACCATTTGTCGTATGTGGAGACTTAAATCAACCTGATTCTGATACCTGCTATCCGCTTAATGTGAGGAGTATAATAATTAATAATTAGAAAAATTATTTAATTGTATAATCGTTTAAATTAATAGATTTTAACATATTTACAGTTCGAAGGAAAAGAATATAAATATCATGAGCCAGTGCAAAGCCCAATTGCCCCCCCATACGAAGAGGCGCTTTCTTTAATTGAAAATAGAAATACTGATTTTAGAAAAGCAGATGTTAGTGTTATTATCGATAGCAATCGTTCAATGTCTTTATCTGAATTCAAGGAACAAGCAAGGCAAAAACAAAAATGTATAAATGAAAAATTAAAAGAAGAAGAAAATATGGATAAAAATCGGGAAGAGGAGGAAGTGATTAATACACTTTCTCTGAAGTCATTACTTCAATTAAATATATCCAGTGAAAATAATAGCAGTTAAGGAAGTAAATAAATTATTTTAATCTAAAAGAAAAATATATTGTAATCAAATTAATTTGTATATTTAACAAATAAATGTTTCTATTTATTCTATTTTATATAAGTTTATCTGTAAAATGAATATTATTTTACATTTACCGCGTTATAAATTACATTGGCTTATGTTCCTGTGTGTTGTACAAGCTAAAGAAAAAAAAATATTAGTAAACATTGAGAAACTCGGAAGACAAATATATTATTAACCTTGCGCATATAAGTATCAAACACGAGTAGAACTTGCCTATCTTTGGAAGAAATTGATCAGTATTAATATTTAGAGTGTGACAATTATATTCAAATCGGATATTAAATACTTTTAGTTTGAAATTATTTAAAATATAAAATTAATAAATTAAAGGATGAATTATTTAAATATCGACAAGAATAATATTCCAAATCGTCTGTTATGTTATTGGAATACCCTTCGTGTATCAAAATGCTTGCAAGTTAAGACGTAAGTAAAAATTTGCTCTAGCGAACACTTAGTGACTTCTTCGTCTTCATGTCTTCTTCTTCGGTAATTATCTTTAAAATTATAATGGAATAAGAAACAAGAAAAATGTGTTATATTAATTTGTGTGCGTTGAAATTTTTCAGATGAATAGAACCTGCAACATTTGTAAGAAATTATTTTGTTGCACCGAATGTTGTAATAGACATAAAAAAAATAAACATTCAAATCAAGAATTTTATTGTCCGTTGTGTCACGGTGAAAAGTTCCCGTTGCATCCAAAATTCGACGAGAAATTACTCAGTCATGTAATCATCAATCATCTTCCCTTGTATTGCTACTTGTGCGGTGATTATTTCGAACAAAACAAGGATTTCGAATTATTCGGTAATTTTTATTTTTGTACCTGGTGCTACGTGAAATCTCAATCCAATGTTTTAAAACAATCGAAGTTAAGAGATTTATAAGTTGTACATATTTAGAAAAATAAAAATAATTCGAAATTTAATTACACAAATAAAGATTTCACGTGGTACGAGATACTCCAAGTTTATTTGACATTGAAAATTATAATTAATAATAATTATTAAACGAATTTCGAATTTTCGAAGATCCCTGCAAATTTTGGTTTACCAAACGACCTCAAGTATCGATATCCGAAAGAAGATCTCTCGTGGCTACACCGATCTCATGTTTTTTGGGAACAAAAAAGAAAGAACATTCAACAATCGATGGTAATTACAATGATAATTTCGTTGATTCGTTAACATCACCACCACAACTTCATAGAACAACGAGTACACCGATGCACGTTGCTGTTACGAATAAACAAACGAGCTTCGAATACAAGACACCACACTTACCGATTTTTTTTTTAAAGACACCTAACATAAGTTCGGCGACGTCGATTAAAAGTTACACATACTCGTCGGATTCTAAAATAAATGATTATTGTGAGGGTAAGTCTAGTAGATATTTGACTTGTTATACTAATCTGGATAAAACACCATTTCGATCTTTACCAAGTCATTTTGATATGGAAGAACAACAATTTATCTCGAAGAATACACCAAAAGGATTGACCTTATCGGTTATGACAGAAGGAGAAGCAAGTGAATATGTAACTGCTATGAAAACCAAATTCTTGAACTATGAAATTGAAAAACCTAATGATCACATGGAATTAACAGAAGTTCAAGGTGGGTTATTATCGGAAGAGAAAAATAATGTTGGAGTACAAATACACGAGGAAAGAAGATCAAATTCATTTAAAAAAGTACGATTTTCTGATCAATGTGACATGAGCAGAGGTAGTATCGGTAGTACAAATATGACGGAAAATGATGAATATTATGAAGCACGACAATCTTTATCACGATCGACTGTTAGGATGGAAGAAATACCTATGGAATCAGATAAAGAGAAGCCGAATTTTACTGTTACGAATAAAACGTCTGATAAAAATAAAAATGAATTAAACTCAGATGAGAAAAGTTATGAGAAGGACAATAATATTCGACAAGAGAATCGATTGTACAACAGAACACATAGCAACATATGCCTTACTCAAAAGACTGCTGGCACTTCTCGTGTGATGATGATGGTGATTGTCGAAAACAATTTGGCCGGTGAAACGTCAAACAATATTGGACCTCTTATCGAATCTGGCTTAAAGGAATTATCATCGATTTCCGATTTGGCCGAAAGTAAACTTTCTCAAACGACAAGTAGAAAATCGACCACATCGATGGACAATAATAAAGAGAACAGCGACAACTGTGCATTCTATCTTGCATCAAATTCCATATCGTCGTCGCACAATAGTAACGTAGAAAGTTCCTTACATAGAAAGAACAATTGTGCAGGTCTGTTATCCAGTATGACGCATGCCGTTAAACAAGCTTTCAGAAGTTTTTCCGGTATGTTAATGAATTTTTTGAAAGCCCTATCGTACGCTACTTGTTTAATATTATTTTGAAACAAACATTCGTTATATTTGGAGATCAAAATTGTTTTTAAAAATTAATTGCATTATATAACGTATATTATGAAATATATAATATATTTTAATATGATATAATATATTAAAAACATATTTATTTGTATGTATATGTATATATTTTCTATCCAATTATATGTTGGTATAGGTGGAAATTTTTTAATGCCAACTTCGAACGATAAAATGTTTAAAAATAACGAAATACCTTCATCATCGTCAACCGACAATTATCTATCAAGTTGTGCGTCAAATATTACTTCGCGTAAACGATCAAGAGATTTAAAGGAAGAATCTCCATCTTCGGATGTGACGACGATGACGAGAACTGATTCCACTATTTTACGTGCGGATGATAGAAGTCCAACGCCGAAAAGACACCGTGGTTGGTATAAAATCAAAAGTCGAGAGCCCATCGCAAGGATGAAAAATCAATTGTCTTCTCAAAGAGGAATATCATCGGGGACACAAATTTTTAGTCAAGGCTCATTGTCCGTTGGAAATACGGTTATACCGATTCCATCACGAGCACATCAATCTGTGCAATTCGATATTATATCTAGCGATTAAAGAAAAATTGATCAAGTGTTTCAAATAATATTAGTTCAAAGCAATACGTTATTAGTTTATGTACGACAATTTTGATTTGTTGATCCATTATTATTGGATTTTAGTAAATTATATTTATTTTTCATTAATAACGTTATCTTTTGTTTATGTAGCTTTTTTTTCTTTTCTCTTGCGTTTTTTGCTTTACTTTCATTTTTATGGTAATATAATATTTAAAAACACAAATATGATAAGTTTGTTGTTTGATTAGTATATTGTTTTGTTTTTAAATAGATTTATTTATAAGTATATATAAATATCATATTTGGCGGTAGAAGTTGTACTTTGTTTTGCACATGCGCAGTATAACACTGTTATACGCAGACGCGCGCTTGCATATGTGTTCAGTTTGGAATTGTAAGGTTATGTTTTATAGAGTTTGCATTGAAAGACATTTTTACACGTGATTTCTTGTTCTAAATAAATTTTTTGATCGTTCGAATAATATTGCTTGGAAGTAATATTACGAAAAAGGTATTTACTTTTATTTTATTTTAATTTTTCTAATATTTACAATAACAGTTTAAATTTTAGTTATTTTTGTAGGCTTGAAAAATAATTTAAGGATGTCTTCCTGGAAAAAAGCAGCTAAATCAATTCAAAAAACGCATAGAGAACGACATCAACCCGAATCTCGTAAACATTTGGGTCTTCTCGAAAAAAAGAAAGATTATGTTGCCCGAGCTAAAGATTATCATAAGAAAGAACGTACTTTAAAGTTATTGCAACAGCGTGCACTCAATAGAAATCCAGATGAATTTTATTTTCACATGATCAATTCTAAGGTAGAGAAAGGTATTCATAGAGAAAAAGATAAGGATGATGAGCATACACCTGAGCAAATCAAATTAATGGAAACTCGAGATATCAGATACGTTGCATATAAGAGACACATAGAAGCTAAAAAGGTAGAGAAGTTGCAGAGTCAATTACATTTGATAGACGCTGTTAATGAAACAAAAAATAAGCATATATTCTTTGTGGAAGACGATAAAGAAGAAAAAAACTTTGACATTGTTAAAAGGCTAAATACACATCCTGCATTATTGTCCAGACGTTCAAACAGACCTAATTTGAATAAATTAAAAGAGACCAGTTTTCCTCAAATCGATCAAAATACTCTTGCTAGTATCGAACGTCAGAAATACATGGCTTACAAGGAATTGGATAAGAGAATTGAAAGAGAACGAGAGTTGACAATAGTACAACAAAAATTAGAAATTCAGAGAGTTTTAGCCAAAGAGAAGGAAAGAAAACCGAAACAGGTTAAACCTGCGACCAGATATTCTGCTCCGATCTATAAATGGAAGTTTGAAAGGAAGCGGTAATATGTTATTATACATATGAGGAAAACTTATTTTACAAATATCCTCTCCGATGGATTAAAATTTAAGATACTAAATAATTTCAGTTTTTTCACTGTTCATTATGCTATGTTTTATTTATGTTAATAGATTATTAAGATCATTGTAAGTGGTATTGGTTGAATGAATATTTGTAATATAGTTATTCCTATATTCAATGATGGCAACCCTGACCATAGTTGTTATTAGTTATTGATGTTATTAGTATTGTTATGGATATTTATCCGGGAGGCATTCCCATCATTTGTCCTGGAGTCATTCCTGACATTCCTGGCATTTGTCCTGAAGTCATGTCTGACATTCCTGGCATTTGTCCTGGAGTCATCCCTGACATCCCTGGCATTCCTGGCATTTGTCCTGGAGTCATC
>NW_014569590.1:707119-789598 GCF_001313835.1 Polistes canadensis
CTGGCATTTGTCCTGCGTTCATTCCTGGCATTGCTGGCATTTGTCCTGGAGTCATTGCTTGCATTGCTGGCATTTGTGCTGGAGTCATTGCTGACATCCCTGGCATTTGTCCTGGAGTCATTCCTGATATCCCTGGCATTTGTCCTGGATTCATTCCTGACATCCCTGGCATTTGTCCTGGAGTCGTTCCTGACATCCCTGGCATTCCCATCATTTGTTCTGGAGTCATTCCTGGCATTTGTCCTGTGGTCATTGCTGGCATTGCTGGCATTTGTCCTGCAGGTATTTGTGATGATTGTGTAGAAGTCATCATTGGCAACTCTGTTGATATGCTGACACAATTGTAAGTCAATTCCCATAATTTATATTTAGTAGTTATATCTGTCCGAAGGCAAGCAGTGATCGATCTACAAAAAATAGTTAATTATAAAGTAAAAATTATTAGATTATGATTTAAAAGAGTATTATTTACCTGGGAAATCGATTCAATTCTAAAATGTTAGCGCAAACACGTGAAAATAAACTACCAGGTACTTGGCTGCATATTTTAAATGGTTTATACTCTATTGATAAGATTAATTAAATATAGAAATCAAATTTCACATGGTTAAAGGATATTTCATGAAAATCTTACCTGTAACAGTTCGATTAGTTAAGACTATTGTGTTCAGTGTGATATTTACATTCAATCCATTTGTTTCATAACTAAAATTCACACAAACTAAACAAAAATCAAATAAAATGAATCATTAAAAAATCATAGACGCATAGAATATTTTTTTCTGAACTCACGTTGTTTTGTCACTTTAGTGTAGATGATGATAACATTTTCGCAGCAAGAATATGAATAAGATGATGAGCCAGTACATGATCTTCCACTTAATGAATTCGTTTTGAAAATCAAAAATGCTCTTGATGTAGGAAACCCTATAGTGTATTTGATTATTTAAATATATGTTTAATTTTGATTCTTTTTCTTTTATAAATATAAAAATTAACAAATTAAAATATATAAAAGTAATTTTTCAATGAACTAACTTTGCTTTTTATTTATATTAAATTCAGAAAAAATGCACAACAATATGATGATTATTTTACAAAGTCGTAAATGCATTTCTTCACACAGGATTAATCAATATCAAAAATATTCTACAAATAAAACAAACAGTTTGGAGAGGTAAATGCGCCAATGTTTCTATACTTTGAAGGATCTACAATAAAATAAGCTGAATTCTCTGGTTTTGCATCTATTCGATACCTTTTCTACCGGAAATAATAATTACTATGATGACCGATATAAAAGTTCATTGAATTTTAGAGGAAATCAACGTGTTTTTTTGTCACAATTATCTTTCATCTGACAACGTTTTTATATAGTAATAGTTCAACTGAGTCTTATATTTCCTTTTCGTTACTGCAAAATAAAAAGTCATCAATGATTTTGATCTAATTTTAAAATTGAAGAAAGGTAATTAAAGTACATATTAAAAAACAATAAGAAGAATACGATAAATGTTTTTTTTTTTTTTTTTTAAATTATACAGTAAATTATTATTGTTTTAATCTATAAAGTATATATAAATAATAAAATTTATTATTATAAATCTAATATGTCATCATCATCATCATCATCATCATCGCTGTCGTCGTCGTCGTCGTCGTCGTCATCGTCATCGTCGTTATCTTGATCATTGTAATCATCATTATAATCATTGTTGTCGTCGCCTGGAAAGATTTCGACTTGACCTAATCCACCCCCATCTTCCGGTTTTAGGTAAGCCAAACCATTCGAACCAAATCGGATGCAATCTAATCCAACCTGAATACGTGAATATAATCTTCATTCATTATCATTTATTCATTTAAAAAATTATAATGTAACATTCTAATAAAAATAATAATAATCATATTTTTTCTTATGTATAAAAATATTAGTAAAGTAAAAATAGAATCATAAAAATGCCATACTTTGAACAATGTCGTATCACTAAATTTGCCTTCCATGTTGACACAGAGATGAATGTTTCTACCTTGGAAAAAAATATTATAAAATCTCACGCAAGCTCTAATGTACGGAATCCTTGGCACTGGTACGCAAATTGGTCTAGGATTTTTTCCTAAAAGAACAAAAAATGTAAATAATCAGAAAAATGATAAATTCACTGTTAAACTCCATGAGAATTGAAAAATAAATTTACCAGAAACCGTTCTAGTGTAAAGAACCCTATCGTTCATCATCACCTTTGCAGTAAAACTGAACTCATCTGGATCATAACTTACGTTAACACATGCTTTTTGTTTCCACGTTGAGAAAAGTATTCTCGAACAACAACTACAAACACCTAAAGCACATTGGCATGGTCCCTGTTTAGTTGCTGTTATTTCTGTAGAGTTTGCACTCGCGTTCACTGCTTGTCTTAACAACGTTTCTAATTTTTTCATTGATTCCTCATTTTTTAGAATGATTTTTGTATTTTTTTCATGATCTACAACGTTCGCTTTAGATTCTGATAATGAAAATATCACAAATAATAATATCGTTTGAATGATCAGTATTCCTTGAATTTTCATTTTGATTTCAAATCGAATTCACATTTTCTTCATTAGGAAATAGTAATACTTGTCTGTTAAACGATCGAAACACGACTGGTTAAGTTAACGGACACGACATGTGTATTATGACCTCGTTTAATGGAGAAATTTAGGTTTACTTCGAGTTGTTCACCCATATTTTGCATTTTCATGGTTCCTCGTAATGATTGTAAAATATGTAAACGTATGCACGTATGTATGTGTGAAAACGTGACACGAAGATTCGATTATAATGCTGACAATTTATAATACTGTCATTTTAAATAATCAAATATTGAATTAAAGAAGAATACATTCACATAAATCTGTAATTTGCAAAGCCTTGGTCGTGACCCTGTATAGGGTTGCGTAATTAAAAATTAATTAGAAACCAGTTTGTCAACACTATAAGTATATTACTTCGGTACAATTATGATAGTGAAAGAGAAGAAAATATTTTCTCGGTTAAAAGGGGGTCGCCAAGTGGAAACGTTTGAGAAGCCCTGTCGTAAATCATAAATTAAAATTGTATATATTATATTTTAAATTAATAAATACACGTAACTTTACTTATATTACTGTACAAAATATAATAATAATAATAATTTATAAACTAAATCAATATTTTAATTGTCCAATCGCAGCTTCGTCTTCAGGACTAAGAGTTGTACCAACGTTGTTCGTAATTTCGAGATCGGATTGTTCGAAATTAACTTCGTCGTAAATTTCTGGATCGTTCGAATTAATCGATGGAAAATAATTGGTTATATTTTCATTTGGTTTTAGCAAGGATATACCATCCATACCGATTTTCATGCAATTGAAATGTAGAATTAAAATCGGTGCGTTCACCACGCGTGTTTCAAGATCCAAACAAGCATGAAGATTCTTGCCAGGTGTGTGAATGTCGTATAATCGAGCACAGAACGTTATTGCAGGCAAAAAAGCGAATGGAATGCAAATTGGTGGAGGATTTTTTGCTGTGAAAAAGAAATCAGGATGAAATAACTTATTCATTATTTCGTTGATCGTTCATTAATAAACTCACCAGACAAGGAACTAGAAAATATTTCTTTTTCGTTCATGCTGAAAGCCATTTTGATAGCAAACTCTTGAGGATCGTAAGTGAACTTAGTACATGCACGTCGATTAAAATTAATTGCGGTTAAATTAATACCCGTACAGCAATCACATGTCATATTGATACACGAACAAGGCATTCCGCGAAAAACAAACTTCGGCATTTGATTTGGACTTCTTTCGACTTCTTCCAGTTCACCTTTTAATTCTATTCCCGTTGTTGGATCATAATAGGATGACAAGTACTCTGTCAAATCTAAAAATACACTTTTTTTAAATTACCATGCTATTTTTTTTAAATATATTCTACATATATTTAACGTAACAAATTGATATTTTTTAAATCGAAATTATGTTTGGTTAATATTTTTTTACTGGTTATTTAAAATAATTTAAAAAATGATATCTCAATTCACCTATATTTACGAGTTTTTTACTGTAGCTAATATTCACGATCGTCGAAATTAAAATCAGCAAGGTAAACAATTGTCGAGTCATTTTTTCGTTCGATTCACTCACGAGCTAAGATGTTTCGTGTTTTGGTTTCAATTCAAGACTGAAATTGGTTTTACCTTAAACCATACCACGAAGACATTGAATTCATTATTTATGCATAAACTTTCGATAGAAAGTTAAGCTTAAGGCGAGCTCCAAACTTGCTTTACCGTAGTCTTGATCTCGATACTTTCATCTCGATTCATATAATGTTCTATTTCTGTGGGCATGTATTTTTAAATATACGTGCTTCTCTGTGTCTTACATTTAATGCAATTCAGTATAAACTTCTTTTTAATTATATGTTTTTTCAATTACAAAAATAATTTCAATAATTAATATGTTATCCATAAATTATTGCTAATTAAATTCGAACAAAACAATTCGAGGAAAATAAGTTTTCAACATCTGTAAAACAATTTTTTATTTATATTTTGTTTACGTGTGTAAGTCTTTATTCGATGTGTACTTAAGTACAAGTTCAATAAGTTAATTAAATAAAATTCGTATAAATAAATATACGATAATAAATAAAGATTTGTCTTAAATAATATGAAACTATGCGAGCACCGCATTATGGCAGAGGTCGTGGATGATATGGTATCTCTCAATGAATTTTATCTTTGCGTAGCCTATACGAGAACGTAATTTCACCATAAATATCAAAATGAACAATTGAACTATGGTCAAAAGAAAAATTATGAGTATAAATATGATTAACCGTAATTGATTTTTTTTTCCTTCGAAAATTTCATAATAATTTTATGCCTAGGCTATCAAAAATTGTATACGTCCCTGTCGGGATGAATTATTCCGTTTTTCGAGATATTTGTCACTGTCGATAATTAACGCTTAGAGTCGATCAAAATGATTTTTTTGATCTTACAGCCTCATGATTCTACTTTGACGGCCATCTTGTTTTTTCCTCGAAAGAAAATCAGTGATACCAATTGAATAATCATCATCTTCGTGATGACTCGATTGTTGTTGATTCGTCACGACTTTATTTTTCTTTCCTTTATGTTTATAATCATCCTGAACGAGTGCACTTAAAACTGCATCTTCTTCCTCGTCATCGTCGTCATCCAAATCATCAAGATCCACATTTTTTTCATCCTCGTTTTCTTCTTCTTCCTCTTCTCCTTCTTCTTCTTCTTCTTCTTCTTCTTCTTCGTGTTTGTCAGCATCAGCATCATCCTCTTCGTCTTCGTCATCTTCTAAATCATCATCGTCGTCATCGTCCAAATCAACAAGGTCATCATCATCGTCATCCAAAAGATCATCCTCATTATTCTCATCCTTGATCGGTTTTTTCAATGGTTTCTTTTTAGTATCGTCATTGATGGCGTTTATACTTGACGCAGTTATACTAGGTTTTTTATTTTGATTGGTACCGATTTTTTTTATTTTATGACTAATTAAAGGCTTCTCAAGTTTAACCAATTTGTTCGTAATCTTCGTTTCTTCGTTTTGATTATTGCCAGAAGATTCGGGAGTCGTTTGATCTATCAACAAATCAGAATCCTGTGTAAAACCATCGTTACTTTCGGTATTACTTTCTTCCTCAATACTGTTCAAGTTTTGTGTATCATCCACGTTTTGATTTTCATTCAAACTTTGAAAAATCAAAGCATCATTTGGATTGTTGGAAGGTTCTTGGTTTAACAAAGTTGCAGGTGCTGCTGTGGTAGGTCTCGTTAAGATTGGTATAGTGAATTGTAAAAGTGGAGGTGCAGTAGAGACCTTGGGTTTTTTCGTAGTTTCATCATCACCCGTGATGATATCCAACAATGCTCCAAATCCAAGGACATCATCATCGTCATCGTCCTCGTCTTCTTCCTCAGCTGATTCAACGTCGGTTGATGCATTGTCCGTTACTGCATTCAAACTTGGTCTAACCGAGTCATCTTCATCTTCTTCATCATCATCGTCATCATCCGAACCTAAACCAAACAGATCGTCGTCGTCGTCTTCTTCAGAAGTTTGCTCGGTTACAACGACTGGTAATGGCTCTGCTGGACGTAATTTTAATCCATCCGGACCGAATCTATAAGAAAAAAAAAACAAACAAAAACATACGAAAGACAAAGTTCAGAAAAGTGATTAAATAATGTTAATGTTTGTGTATTTTAATAAATCACCTAAAACAGCTGACGCGTAAGCTGGCTTCCAATTCGGTTGCCGATTGGAGTTCCAATCCGAGGCAAGCTTTGAAGTGATTGTTGACGTCCCTTTTGATGGAATAAATTCTTCCGCAAAATTTGCTGAACCCACCTGGTAGTGGTACGCAAACAGGTTTTGGATTTTTACCTATAAACAAAAGAAAAAAAAGAAAATCATTAAAAAAGAAAACAATAAAACATCTAACATAAATAATATAAATTTCATATACTCCGTTTTGACACGAATTATAAACTTTACGCGTTATGCATAATTTCTTAACTTATACGTCACATCCAAATATTTGATTTTATTTAGTCATAGGAATACATATGAGCGAACGTATTACTTCCGATAATTATCCTCCGTTTATGGTCACTTGGTGAAAGTCATGGTCACCTTAATATCTACGAGAATAATCGAAATTTCGTATCCGTGTAATTAACACACTTCCTACGTTAACAAACCTTTACACCTGTCCATGACGATCATGGACATACGGTGTCTCTAATATGTTTACTCTAATTATAAAAGAAATTAGTTTTTCTTTCTTTCTTTCTTTCTTTTTTTTCTTTTCTTGTCACGGAACGTTGCGTCAGGGATTGAGTTAACTCGTTACATGATAGACAGAACGTAAAGATTACCGATGCGTCCAGAGACAATGGCTTCCTTCCTTATAGAAAATAAATGACAATAGGCGATACGTGTTACCGTTAGTTCATAAATTTCATGTATTATAGTTTATACATGTAGGATTGAGCACCTTCATTCGAAATAAAATAATCAATAGGGAGGAAGTTAATCGTAAGATCCTGAAATTTGGTCCAGTCGATCCAACGATCCAATTTTTGTCATCAATTTTATGTTTTATATTTAAAAAAATATTCACCGTTTACTATTGTTGAAGTAAGAATGTTGTCACCGAAGCTCAATTGCACCGCTAAATTGTCATCTTGGAGATACTGTAAAGAAGCACATCCTAGAAACAGAATTTTAATTGTTCAGTGAAAAATCATCGTTAAAAGAAAAATATGTTAGCCAATAAGTCATATGTTTGTTATTTTAATTGATAATAAACACATGGACTGATTGGTAAATCTAATCGGGTTGATTGTTTCACCTGGTCCTTTCAATTGCACCAACGGAATGTGAAAATCTCGACAACAGTTGCAAATGAGATTGCTGCATGTACAATATCTGTTAACATTTTCGGTAGTTTCGGCTATTGTTGGTAACTGAATAGATTGTTTCGGGACATTGTTGGCTCGTATACTTCGATTCACTGCTACCAGGCCTGAATCTGTACAATAATCAAATTATATTTCAATTTTTCTATACGTTGATCCTAAAAATGAGTTTATTATTGCTATTTACTTACCGATTACTCTTCCATAAGCAGCAAACGCGATCACTAAAAGTATTAACAACAGTTCCACCACCGATGACAGACGCATCTTTACGATTTATCTGCAATCATATGAATTCAATCAATTCAATTAATTTAATTAATGTATTTTTATGTTAAAAAAAGGTGGCTAATATTTGCATCGAGATTTTCAATAATTTTTAATTATTATAAATGATATATATAATTAATGTGTGTGTGTGTGTGTGTGTGTGTGAAAATAGCTTCCATTAATTGGATCAGTATTTTTAAACATTTCTAAACCCCGTTATACAATTCTGGTTTAATTATGAATGAATAGTTGTTTAGAAAAAGAGCGTATGCTAAATTTCGTAATATCATAAAAAAAAATAAGAAAATAGAGTCAAAAGGAAGAAGTCTGTTGGAATATAAACTGGTTTTTAGGAAATATTATTTACGCACACGCACACAACGATAGTTTGAAGTTTCTTGTCCGCGACCGCTTGACCTAAATCTCGGTCACGGTCAAAGCGGAGTATCTTTCGTGCACATAAACGAGAAGAAGATGACGAATAACTCAATGATGAAGAGATAAGTTAACTCATCATACAAATCGTACAACTACTGTGTCGAGTGCAAGGTAATCGTTCATTGCTATAACTTTATATGGTTGGTTTACTCAGCTACCAAGCGAACATTTTAATATGCTTGCCGAGTACTTTAAAGAACCGTTTTGATTGATTGATCACGGACTGGAACTATTTGACAAGTTACAATACTTCGAAATATTTTTAAATAGGAAATGGCGAGTTAAAAGACAATCATTTTATAACAGTTTACACGATCAGGAAACCACAAACAAAGTAAACATACAAATGTTCATATATAAACGATTACTTAAACATTAAACTTGAATCATTTTGATCTGAACAACCATGCCAATGACATAATCAAATTTGGATGGTATAAGAAAATACTCAAAGATTTTGTATGGGGAACTTATTTGAATGGATAAAAAATCAGGTAACAGTAAACTTTTAGAATGATTATTTACAATTAGAGGATAAATTCGAAACAATCGATGATATAATATCGGAGATTGGATTAGAAAATAATGAAATCATTTTGTTGGGACTTACCTTTAATCCTTATTAGAAAAAAAAAAAAAAACAACGAAGCAAATTGTTGGTGAAAAAGATTGGCGACGATTCGATTGGATTGAAACGGAGAATTCCTCGTATATGAAAAAAAAAAAAATGCTTCTATCCTCTTTGCACCCTTTCGACTCGTTTTTCTTCGACTCTTAATCTTACGGAGGCCAATGTCCAACTGAAGATGCCGCCCAACTCCCCCCAAGGTTTCTTTAAAAGTCGGTCACAGACCACCACCACCACCTGCCTCGGCTGTTGCTGCTAGGATTATTAAACATTCTAATATGTTCTAGGTAAATAAGACTCGGTAGATTCTAACCGTTTTATACATCCCCACTATTAAAACACTGATAGTTCTGCAACTCGTCAGACTGTTTCAACGTCAACGACCATAAGAACATAGCATGAGGAAATCATGCTCTTTTTCTGTGTTTCTTTTTCTTTCTTTCTTTTTTTTCTCTTCTCTTCTCTTCGTGTTACCTTCGAACGAGTCACGGTCAAGAACGTGTTTGGATGAACTATGCTCGTACAGTTTTCTCAATGAAGGTCTCTTACTTTCGAGTAATGTGATTCAACGTCTACGTTAAAATATTTTTGAAATTATCAACAGGAAGTTACGATCGTGATTTTTTCTTTTTTTTCTTTGTATCGTTTTATATTTTTATTCCCAAATTTGATACAGAAATTAATGTTCTATTGTTGCAGGTATTAAAAAATTATTCGATGATTTTTTGAGAGGAATTTTATATGAATGTATTAAAAGAAAAAAAAAATAAATATTGTTAAATAAATACGACAAATAAATATACCAAGTTTCCAAAAAAAATCTTTGATTATTTTTGTATCCAATCCAAGTCGTTTATGCCATTAATGCTTCAAGTTTAATTTAAATAACTATTATCATAGTTAACAGTTATCCAGTACAATTATTTGTTACGTTTATTTAACATTGTTTTCATAATCTTGTTTATAAGTTTGATAAAATATTTATACATTTATTTTTAAATTGTTTTTACGTTCTTCATATTCGAGATAATGAAAAACAGCAACTTATTTTCTATTTCTATTGACGACACAAATACCAACGTAGAGAGAGTCCCACTTTTCAATATCTCCTATCGCCATAAAATAATATCGATTGAAAAAAGGCTACGGAATAGCGTAGCGAGTATGATGATCGTTGAACAGGTGTTCGATTTTATATTCATCGAATGTGCCTAGGTACCTTTTATCCTGACGCAATTACGATAATGAAATTTTTCTTTTGCCATGTAATAAAAGCTAACTAATTGTAAATGTATAATTTGTACGCCTATTTACCTCGAAACCTGTTAAAGAGAATATTCAACGCAAAGTGTATTCAAAAATTATTATTTTACAATTTATTTAACATTTATCTTATAATTATCTATAATTATATGTTAATTAAAGATGAAATCTCGAAGTTTTTAGTTCTGTAATTTGAATACAACAAAAAATTAGCATAAAAAAATATTAAAGAAGACTAATCTCGATATTTACAATTTGATAAAAAGTTAACTTAAAAAATATCAAAGTAGAGTAATCGATAATTAAAATCAAGATATTTTTGAGCCAACCTGTAGATTATATCTTGGATAAAATATTGATATGGTCTAGAAAATTAAAATTAAATAACAGTGATCTAGAGAATAATTTTTAATGCGACTTGAAAATGATAAATAGAATGCAATTGATGGCAGACACGTTGCACGTCCTGCGGAAGGAACGTGTTGTACATATCGATGCAGTTAAATCGTAAAGGATGTCCGTATACTGAATAAATAACAACTTACACAGAGAAGGAAAATAATAGAGAGAGAGAGAGAGAGAGAGAAAGAGAAAGAGAAAGAGTAGGAAGGTAATCATAAACGTCGATCAAGATCACGGTTATCTTTTAATATCTTTGGTGTCGTTGATCTCATCTTCAACGATTTCTCGCGTGTCCTAGGTAAAACATTAAAACGTAATCGAACGATCTTTCTTTCCTTTATGAAGAAATAAAAGAAACACAAGAGCGAAGGAGGGTAACTGCAAGATCGATCGAAAAAAAAAAAAAAACAAAAAAGGAAAAAAAAGCCCCCAAAAAAAAGAACAAGAAGAAATGTCAGTTAAAATGAGCAGAAGAAGGATGACGACGACGACGACGACGACGATGGGTGAGGATTGAGGAGTTCGAGAAGGAATTCACAAATGAATCCATGGAATCGTGTTTTAGGCCTTTCTCCGGTTAGTAGGTCGAAGAAAGTAGTGGTCGGTAGTGGTTTACCTTGGCTAATAATTGTTCGGCCATGGTTCGTACGATTCTTGCCTGTTAACCACTCGAAAACGGACTGTCGTGTTGTCCCGAACTGTGTGTATTTTTAAAACAAGTCCTACCATCTCCCGAGGATTCTTTAATTAAACCATCCTACCAACTGTAAACCAACTAACTGACAGTAATATCTGGGTCATTGTACTACCGAGAGAAACGAGTTTCGTGACGCAAGTTATTTCGAAGAAAATAATCGAAAGAACGAAAAAAACAAGAAAAAAAATAGAAAACAAAGAAGATCATTAATATACGTACACATTTTGCATCATGTTTATTATCGATTAGACGAGTGTTGTTATATTATATATTTTGTTTGTTTGTTTGTTACGATTAAAAAAAGAAAAGAAAAGATTAGACAGTTTTTAAAGAGATTAAGAGAGCAGCAAAGCCAGCTCTTTTTAAATGGAATTAACATGGCGAAAGTAAAATAATTCCGTTATAATTTCCGTTCGAATCGGCGCCAATAATACGTTCTTTATTTATTTCTTTCTTTCTTTCTTTCTCTCTATTTCTGGTCAAAGTAAAAGTAAATACTTTTAGTCCGATATCGAAATAAGATACAAGAGCAGCAAGTAAAGAGTCCAGACCTCCTCCCTGTTAGTGTTCGAAGAACGGAAGGAGGTCACCCGGTCACCCAGATGAGATTCTTTGCCACGGCCAATGGCGGGCCACTTCTACATCCTCCGTGTCCTCTCAACCAATCCTGTTAGCTTATTTTAACAGGGATCACCGTTCGTTCGACGGTGACGATCGTCAACCGGCATTGACTCTGTTTGCTACCAGATTTAAACTACTTCCTTGCCGGGCAGGATCTCTTTCGGCTTGCCTGCCTGCCTGCCATCTTTTATTTCTTTATTTCTTCTTTCTCTCTCCCTTTTTTTTTTTTTAATATCTCTATCTCTCTTTCTCTACTCTCCAACAGAACGAAGCTTTATCCTTCGACGCTCGCTCACCAGCCAGTAGAGCCTCGCGTATCGCGCAAGCGTGCCGTTTCTTCTTCTTCGTCGTCGTCGTCGTCATTGTTGTCGTTGTCATCGTTCAAGTTTAATATCAAATTTGGTCTCCAAACATCACTATTGAATATTCCTATTTCTTTTTCTTATCGGTTCTTCCACCAACATGGCGGTCAGGTTCACGATTTTCCTATTTTTCGTCAGCATCGCTGTTGTCTCATCAGCTGGATTGTTCGGTGAGAATTACGGCTCGGTTATTTTTCCTTCCTTATCTTCATCTTTCTTATTGGCACGTATCATGCTGCCATATAAGTGTTAAGAATATAAATAACTTTCTTAATTATAGTAACGTCACGCGTAACACTTTGACGCTTTTTAATTAAAAACCTTTTTGTTTATATTCCGTTATAGAGTAATTCATGAAAGTAACGACGTGATAGAAATTTAATTCTATCTGTATTATTATTATATTTATATATTATTTTTTTTTAATTATCACGCATAAGCTCGATAAAATTTAAAAAGTATAGATTAGAACTTGAACAAGGTTTTTTTCATTCGATTTTTATGCATAAACATACATACACACGTATTTTTTTTTCACAGAGACATTGCTTTCTTGGGACTTGCCAGATTCTGAAGCTAGATCGACTCAAACTCAATCAAAGTGTCTTTGCCAGACTTCCGGTTGTCTCTGTTGCGTCGACCTGAATTTAACCGTGACAATGGACCTCGGTGGTCCGTCTTGTGTAAATATCAGGCAAAAGGAACAAAACATTACATTGAATTTAAGCTACGGCGACAATCCGGTGCACAATGCGACCATCAAGATAGGCAAGTATATTTGTAATAAATAATTCGGGGATTGTTTAATAAAAAGAAAAAAAAATAATAATAATTTAATTAATTTATCTCATTATATTTTTAAACAGCTGAGGCAGCTAACAAACCAACATGCATGAACCTACTATCGGATTTGGCGCAAATTTGTGCAAGATTCACTTCCGTTAGATCTGCTGAACATGGTCACGATGGTTGTTTGGTGATCGAGCCAGCGTTGTTGGGTACTCCTCAGGCCACTTATCAGATGGGTTGTTTTAATTTTGACCAGACAGTACGACAAATAGAAATGTCCGCGTAAGTAATGATATGATACATCGATCAATTTAAATATAATTACTTCGAATTAATTATAACATTTAATCAGTATTGCCGAAACGACTGAGAACACGGACAACACGGATGAAGAGGAAGATGAAGGCATCAATACGGACGAGTTGATAGCAGCTGTATCGGCTAGTGCTGAACACGGACTTGCTTTATTTTCTCAATGGTTAGGATTAAATTTGAATCCAAGATTAAATTTCACTAACAGGAATCCATTCCACGAACAATCTCAACAACAACAACAACAGCAACAACAACAACAACAACAACAACAACAACGTCAAGTAGAAAGTGGTGACCAGCAGACAAGATCTGCTCGGAATATGGTGGACATTCAAACAGACAAAAGTGACGAACGATTCAAACAACTGCTCAGCGCACAGGATAACGTATTAAAAGAATCCGCAAAAATTGGTCAAGCGAATGGTGCGCATACGACATTTGTTTATTCCAGTCCAGTTGGTCTACCAGTTGGTTTACCAGTAGGTTTACCAGTTGGTTTACCAGTTGGTTTACCAGTAGAAAGAGGAATAACAGATAAAAAAGGAGAAATCGAGCCGATCGATGATTCCTTTCAACGTTTGACCGTACCAAAGGAATCCAGGCGAGGTGGTAGAGCCTATAGCATTCATCAGCATGTCAACGAGATTTGAACGAGTTTTCTCATTCAACCGACACAGGAGTCGTCAAAAGAGGGATAACCATGAGTAGAATTTTTTGTTTAAGTTAGCGCACTCTCTTTGTTGTTCGTTAGTCCGTTGTGCTCTTTAATCTTTGTTGGGCTGATCGATGGGAAACGAGTGGGTGGTTCAATTATGTTCGTTCTTTGTTCTTTCTTTTCTTTTTTTTTCTATTCGCGAGAAAATAGTAGAAATCCGAAAAAAATCATGCCGATCTGAATCGAGCCAGGTCATTAGGAATAGATGTTAGATATTGTTAGAAAGTAGGTGCACGAAATAATCAGTGTACTCTCTCTCTCTCTCTTTCTCTCTCTCTTTCTCTTTCTCTGTGGATCGTAAGCTGTTTTAATCTACGATCTGCCGGCAAAGTTACCGTCCGTGAAAGAATTTCTCTTAAACTCGATTAAAAGCCCCTCCCTCCTGGTCCCCGCACCCCGCCCCCTCCCTCCTCACCTCGCCGATCTCAAGAGATCATTATATTGTTAACCCTTTTTTTTTTTTGTTTCGCTTTTTCTACAAGTGTCACGCGTTTAATACGCTGTGCCGGCCAGCTCAGTCGGTATGATCTCTCTTTTCAATTGTGATCCCGCTATTTCTCTTTTTGCTTTCGCATTTGAAATCGTTACTACTAACGGTTTCATCGATCTTTTTTATATATATATATTTGTAAACACACGCACGCACACGCACACATGCACTCAAATATACACACGTATGACAACTAAACGCGTGAAAAGTGTCCCTCAAGTGAAACGTGACGATAAAACTACTTTCTTTTTCGACTTTATGCATACAAATATACATGCAAACGTATCATGCGCAGATGCGTATGTACATGCATCATACACATACGTGCATACATTTATAGACAAAAGGTACACGTGATATGACTTGGGGAATACTCGAATAGGTCATCGTTCTTTCTTCTTCTCTTCTTTCTCTCAACCACACACACACAACCCATAGTACATTTATATTTTTTTTGTTGTTATCATGAATTATTTATTTTCTGTATTTTTTTTTCTTTTTTTTTTTTTTCTTTTTTTTTTGACACCGTTCGTTAAGTAGAAAATACAATATAACATATCGTCGTGCTCGCTTTGAGTTCCTTTCTCCTTCGTTATTTTCGTTCTTCATTTTTAACTATTCATACATAATAGATCCGATAGAATAATTATGTTAATGTATATCTTTATTTTTGTCACACAAAAGCAATATTTTCTTCCGTTTTTTTCGCACTGTAAAAATAAGTCAAACGTGGGATATGTGAAAGTAAATAAAAAATTTGTTAAATATATATATACACACACATATATATATATATAAGGGCTTTCTTGTTTGATTAATTATTATTATTATTATTATTATTAATATTATTATTATCATCTGTATAGATGAAAGAACGATCGAACGACAATTTGTATTCTAGGAGGATCGTCTTTTTCTTATATTTTTGTTGTTGCTATGTGTTTTTTTTTTTACGTTTGTTTTTTTTATTCGGAAGACAATGCCATCGACCATCATTTTCTCGCCTTTTGTGTTACACAGTAATCGTCATCTATAAATAGTGAAGAAATAAAAGGTAGGATGAATCATTATTGTACATATTGCTAAAAACAAAAAAAAACAACCTTACTATAGCTATTACATACTAATTATTATATTTCCCATAATCCGAATCACAAAGCATACGAAATGATTTTCATGAACAAAATTTGTTTTTAGCTTCATTTTTGTTGATCGTAAAAACATGAAGTTTTTCAATCAGTGACGCCTTAAATTCTATGAACGATATTCGATCGATTATGCGATTACATCATCTAGGAGAATGTATATGTATGTGTATAAGAAATATATAATTATTATATTTATTTATATATGTCACCATGTAGAGATATATATTTGTAATTGGATCACGCGCGCGCGCGCGCGCGTTTACTATACAAAAGTGGTATAAGTTAATTTTTTAAAACAAAAAAATAATTGAGAAAACATAAGTGTTTTACGTTTTATTTATAATTAATGAGAATTTGTTTTTCTCAATTATTTTTTTTTTTTTAGAAATAGATTTGCACCACTTTCATAGTAAACGCTCCAATTATATAAGTGTATGTTTTTTTTCCTTTTTTTTTTTTTGTTTTTCTCTTAAATCGTAATTTTATATATTTATATTTATTTATATAATATATATGAATATAAAAAAGAAGAGATTTCGAAAAAGATATAATTACAAGTCGACTAGATACTAACAATATTTCGTTTTAAAATAAACGTGTCTCGCGTTCGTTTCGTTTAAAATATATATTTCATATATATATATATATATTCATATACAAAGGTGTTTCAAAATATGTGAACGTAATTTCAGAATTAATTTCAGTATGCTAAAATAAGGAAAAACAAATCATATAATCATATGAACTTGATACGATCTTCTTTGCTGAATTATAGCTGCTTTTGTCTTCCAGTAACTCGTGTAACTTTTCTGACTACTTGTTTCAACTATTTACAAGTAAGATTTTTACTTCACGTTGTTGGTAAATTCAAAATTTTTGAATGAATAAGAAGATCGATGATAAGACGATTAGAAGTATAAATTGAAATAAAAATGGTCATCACTTCGACAGTACTTTTTATGAAAATTATGCAACAACGTATGTAATACAATTTTGGAATTAAAGTCGTATTAGGTTGTATATGTGATTTTATAAATTTTTTAATTTTATTTTAACGTACCGTAATAAACCATCTCTGAAACTATGTCCATGTATTTTGAAACACCTTGTATAAAGATATTTATTTATTTTTTTTTATGTTCTTCTTCCTTTCTTTTCCTTCTTCTATATACGCTATGTTTTTTCTCTTTGTTTTTTTTTTCATTTATTTTCCATTAGTAATAAAAATATTTTTTGGGTTTCATCTTTGGGCGATCTTTGCGTAATCTACCGTTAAAAAATAAATTCCATAGAATTATTATTGCATATATTTTTAAATACGCCTACGAACGCATATGAGTTTGCTTTAAAGCGCGTTTTCTTCTTTTACTTTTTTCTTTTTTCTCCTCGATGATATTTTTTTTTCTGTCCTGTTTCGTTCAGGTTCCAGTAAAATAAAAAAATCAAGTGATATACATTTGTAATTCTTTTTTCCAACGTGCATGCAAGAATTTGACATATAACAATTGTTTCATTTTGATCGTTGTTATATCATTTGTTTGTTTTTTTTTTTGGATTTCCAATGTTTACAATATTTTTATAACACGTTCGTAATATTTAATTTTTACAAAATACAAAAAGATGTGTGTGTGTGTGTATATACGGCATTCAATTAAAATAAAATAAAAACTTTGAATTTTATAATAGAAAAATTATTTTATCGCGTTTAGTAGGATTCTTGCACACACTCCCAGTACATTTAAAATCTTTTTTTATCGTTTCTTCTTTTTTCCTTGCCACTTTTATAGCTTCGCAAAAGCGTCATCGAAAAATAATAATTTCTTTCGCTAATCTTTCTAATAAGTTATTATAAAAAAAAAAAATCTTCTTCTCTCGTCTCTTCGATGTTTTTTCCTTATCAAAAAATAAACAACCCCGTTTTTTAATTAATTACGATCGACAATCAAATGTATTTCATTCAGTTCATTTGTTCATTGCTCGTATGAAAAAGAATCTCTTCGTTTAGAAATATTTTTTTTCTAAATTCTTACGATAGGTCAATTTATGAAGATATGTATGTGTGAGTATATGTGTGTGTGTGTGTGTAGCTATATATGAAAAAATATTTAGAGAGACAAAGAGATAAAGAGAGTGAAAGAGACAAAATTTTTTTTTTGTTTTCATTAATTTTGATCTTTGATTCTTAAATACTAACTTTGATTTCGTTAATAATTCCGAATATAAATAGACGATATATAAATGATCGTTAAAGATTAGTATGTCTCTCAAGATTACATGTCGTTATCATAATTTGATGTTTATTTTATGGTAATTTTTTTTTTTTTTATTCGTTTGGTTTGCATCACTCGTATTCGTCGTTATAATTAACTCCAGTCACGTGGAAAATAACATTTTGAATCATCCACGAACTATTCAGTAGAATAATGATCGAGTTAATTAAATCATTCACATAAGGAAAGTTAAAACAAAGAGAATTACTAAATTTACGTCAAACGCGAAGCTTTAAATATTTCTTTTTTACTTTCCGATAAGATTTAATAAAAAAAAAAAAAAAAGAAAAAAAATAAAAAGCACACGTACAGTCTTCCAGCCTGCATAAATCGCAGTCGTTGTTGTATCAACGGTAATTTGTTATTTTTTTTTGTTCTACATAAATCTGTCGCAAAACAGACGTGGGGGGGGAGAGGGTGGTGGCCACAGTTCTCTATTATTGCCAGCAATAATAAACGCTATTGCTTTGTACGATAATAAAAAAAAGAAAATACAACAATTAATATTCTTGGCCATCGTTGATGATAAAAAAAAAATACAAAGAAAAACAGTTTATAATTAAAAAAAGATAATGTTCCTAGAAAAAAATTCCTCTTACAAATAGATTAGGGTAGTCAACAAAATATCACTTAAACTTCTCGACGTTTTTTTAGATCAACTTAAAAAACCGAAATTATTGGAATTTTTCTTTCACTTGATCGGTTGCCGAGGTGCCGGTGGACCAACCGGAGGTAACGTCAATGATTCACGTTTTTTTTTATTAACTCGACGACCAACGTGAAGAACCACGTCTCCAGCCTTGACGGATTTGAACTCTGCAATTGCTTCGGCGTGCGTCATCCCGTGAAGGGGTTTCGAATTTATTGACAAAATTTCGTCCCCTGAAACAATAATACAATTAATGGTTTTTTGTTTTTTAATTAAACGAGTTTAATTAAGATTTTTCAATATTTTTAATACTGCAACTGAACGCATTAAAATTTTGACGATACTTGTGGCCGAAATTTTTGTAATAAACAATTTTTGTAACTTTCTTGATATATTTTTTCAACATTAATTATATAGATGGTTTAGCATATTAAAATTGTGTACACTCTTTGACAGGTTGAAAAACATTGTACGTGATCATACCTTCCTTGACAGTTCCAAGATCAGCAGCTTGACCATTAGGGAAAACAGTTTTAACATAAATTCCCATATTTCCACGTGGACTATCGGTACCACCGACGATGCTAAAACCGAGTCCCTTATGACCAGGTCCTTTGAAGAATCTGGCTGTCAATATCGTAAAGGATGCACCACTTTTACCAGGCCTTGGTAACGTACAGAATCTTGATTCTTCACCTTCACCAGCCTCGTCTATATCTTCCAATTCGGAATCTGTGTTCAGACCTTCATCCGTGTCTTGAGCGCCCTGTAAAACATCAAACAAATAGTTAAAAAGAATTCAATCATTTTTTGGCAACACGGAAATGTTTTCTTAATAAAAAACACAAATATTATATTGGTAATTCAAACGTAAATTTTACGATAAAAATATACATGGTTCAAGATATAGATTTAACTTTGAACTCACTTCATTGAAGACTCAAATTTCATCTTTTACAATTAGAAAATGTTCTACTTACTTGCCAAGTCTTTAAATTAGCACCAGATGAGCTAGGAATATTAGCCACACTTCGACTATTCAACCTCCTCGTAGGCTTCTTCCCGGGACTCCTCTCAGTCCCAAGACTGGAGGGTCCATCATCCTTGCCAACGATAGAGGTGGCGCTTGAATCGGCCGAATAATTGCTCACTTGTCCTCCAACCTTGAAATCCGTGATTCTTTTTCTTGGGGTTACTCTTGGTATATGAATAGTTTCGAAAGACGAATCCGATTGATTCCTAGTTTTACCATTCTTTTGAAAATGTACGTTCTCGTAACAATGATGATCTCTCGTCTCGGAATTACTTCTTGCTAAGGTTTGCCTATCGCAATAAGGACTACCAGGTGAATCAACTTCTGATCTGTGTCCTCTGTGAAAACGCACGTTCTCGTAGGAATGATCCTGGTGTCTGATATTGTCACGACTTTCTGAATTACTTCGATATAGTGAAACCTTTGACCTTGTCGAGGGACTTGACGTTGAATTGTTGTATACCACGTTTTCGTAAACATCTTTTTTATCATGATTATCATGAATTATTTGATGATCGTAAGAACTGGGCGTGTTCTCCGAATACCCGAAACTTGGACAACCATCAGCCAAAGGACTCTTGCAGTTAGGTGAATTCGGTACACTAGTCTCTGCTAAGGTTTCTAATGTATCGTGGAAAGGATATGGTGGTAAGGACGTTGGTTCGCTAGAATCGAAACGTTCAGACGAGTCGAAACTTTGACTAGTCGATGAAGTCAACGGACTCGGAACATAAAAATTCGAAGCATTGTCTTTCTGCGAAAATACCTCGGTCACGCTCAGCGCTTTTCTTTTTCTAATTCCAGCATTTATCTTACTGAATTTGCTTCGCAATACGTTTTGAATATCTGCTATGCCTTTCGTAGTGCCTAGAAAAATATAATTCAAATATATTATAAGCAAATATATATGAACGGTTGATTTTTTTAATTTAAAAATAAAATTGAATTAATCAAAATAATAATAGTAATTTACATAATAATAAAAACTATGATGGATCAAAAAATATGTTCGGCTTATACTTTTCTAAATATTTTGACATTATATTGAAAAAAAAAATAAAACTGAGTTTGACCGAAAATAAATTGTTTCAACACATTAAACGTAATATAAAAGTCAAATTCGGAATTTAAAAATATTGGACAATGACAAATATCAACGGAAACAGTAAATTATCTAATAGTAAATATAAAACAGTCTAATTCAAGAATTTATTAAAATTAAACAAACAAAAAATTATATATAATAATTAACCTGGCAGTCTGAGGGAACTAGTTTGGAGTAATTTTTTCGGCGAGCTACCATCCTGAAGACTTTTAGCAGCCGGTGAGGCTTCCCTGCTAGCCGGGGTTGATCTTACAGTGTGTATAACACCTTGAGCTCCACCACCAGGTATCAACGATTCCTGTGGTTCGGATGTTTCCTGTACGGAACATCGTCTTCTGAGTTTCCTCCAACGTTGACTGATACTCTTGTTCCACAAATTAAGATCTAAAATAAACAAAACAAAAATGTAATAAGAAGAACGCGTTAAAAAAAGAAAAAGAAAAAAAAATTCGTAGCAAAGAAAGAGAGAAATCCAGTAAACATAAATGAGCCTATATCAAAAGGACTATCGCAAGAATGCAAGACTGTCGTTCGTAATATCGAATCGAATGACTCACATCAGAGAGAAATACATACAGATAGAGATAGAGAGAAAGAGAGAGAGAGAAAGAGAGTGGTGTACAAATGTCGAAAAAGTGAGTCTCGTCAAAACGGAAACTCCTTATCTACTTTGACAGACAAGAAAACAGAGTAACATATCTTTATTTAGAACGATAAGCGTTACGATTAGAAAAACACACGTTCGGACACACGTTTATCGATCAGACCGTTATTATCGCAATACGAAAAGTAAAATGATAAACTTTGTTTTTTTTTTAATCAAGATACACACAATCGTTTGACGAAATAATAAGATGAAGAATTCTGTGTAACTATTGTAATTAATCTTTTTTTTTTTTTTGTCCAAACCCGTTATAATTTACCGCACACGTCGACGTACACGGTTAACCAAGCGTAATTACTCGACACACACACACACAAACGCGCGCGTACACGGGGAACGAGAAATGAAAGGAAAAGAACAAATAATAATGTAATGAATTTTATGGCAATTTTTTCAACGTATATAATAAAATAATTTTACGTGATAACGAATAATAATTCCTATTGGTTAACTTCAATAGAAAAAAAAAAGGAAGAAAAAAATTAAAGAGAATTGTAATACACACACACACACACACACACACACAATGACCCAATAGTAATTACAATTTAAAATAGTCTCCATATTCTCCCACGTTTATGGATATGATAATAATGGTAATAGAGGATTTTTTTAAAAAGGAGGGGGTGTCGTGACCCTTCCTCTTCCTCCTCCTCCTCCTCCTCCTCTTCCCCTTTTTTTTCTTCCAGTTCTTCGTTGTGGAAGACCGTTGGTGATCTTGAGAAGTGTAGAACCATTAGGTACACAAACGAAAACACAATGACGCACAAATGGAAAAAAAAAAGAATTGAAAATGAATTATTCACTAAAAAAAACAATAAATCAAATTCAGTGCATAGTAATCATCATTATTATTGTCGTAATCGTTTGGATCATTCGTAGGATGGCGGCACAACTACCACCACCACCACCACCACCACCACCACCAATGTCACTTACAAAGTTTAATTAGAATCACTTAATTGACACTGGCTATTGAGCTTTAACTTCTTTTTCTTTTCGTTTTTTAAATTGTACGAGTCACGTAGAATCAAAGTTATTTTATTGACATTTCGAATGATATGAAGTGAAAGATGAAAAAGAAGAAGAAGAAAAAGAAGAAGAAGAAGAAGCAGATAAAGGGGAAGAAAAAGAAGAAGATGATGATGATGATGATGATGATGATGATGACGAAGAGATGAATAGGATACTAGCATAAGCGTTGAACGATGGGAGTCCACTGTCGAGTCCTCGCTGACGCCGGACACGAATCGCATCGTTATCCGGCGTTACGGTCATCTTGCAAAATGCACTTTCACTTCTCGTCCCCGACGTGTTGTTTGGTATATCTCACAGTTTTGCCGAGGTCTTCTTCGTTGCTAGATCCAACAGCCGGACGTTGCTCATTCCATCATTATTTTCCAATTTAAATTATTTCACATTGCTTATTATAGTTCTTTAATTATTTTTTTTTCTATTATGATTTGTTTGCTTTATGGCCTTTTTTCTTTTTTATTTTTTTTATGCTTTTTAATCTATCACTTACTTTATTATTTCGTAAATTGTATCAACACTTTTGCATCGTTATTCATTGTTCAATTTTTTACTTTTTAATTGATTACTTTAATGTGTTCATTTTGTTAATTGTATCAACCCTTTCATTGTATTTTGTTGCACCTCCTTCTTTATATAATATTTTTCTATTTTTATTTATTAATCCTATCACAATTTATTTGGTATATATTGTACCGTTGCTTATCCTACTTTGTATAATATTTATTTAATTGATCAATTATTTAATTATTAGTTTATTTTCTTAATTTTATCGACACTTTCATCAAATATACGTATACGGGTTTACGAAATACTTTTTATATTATACATACACGTTTTCCAAGTTGCATTACTTTGTATAATGTTTGTTTACTTCTGTCAACGCGTTCTTTTAAATATGTTTTCTATGAGTAGGCATTTTTACGACCAGCGTAAGTCGAATTTTTAATCACCAATGAACAAAAATATCCAATCACTATATAACAGTTATCTACTTTCACTGTTAATGGTGTAATCCATTTTTCATTAGAATAGTAGTATCAGTATAGATGATTATAGGAAATCCGTTGGTTATAAAGACAACACACGTGTTTATATAAAAATATCGATAAGAGTAGTCTCTTATCGTTGATCCTTCAGAATTGTACGATCAACGATAAGAGGATTGGTTCTAGCAAAAGCATCTTTGGAATGTAATTTTAGCAAGGAAGGAAGAGTCTTTCTCTCAACGTTCAAATGTAAATGTTATCTTCTTTTCAAATCTTAGGATTCTTCTTCTTCTTCTTCTTCTTCTTTTACAAACAAGCCATTGAGTTATTTCCAAACACTATCATCATCATCATCACTACTACTATTATGACTACTACTATTAACTATCATTTATCAACCGAATAAAAATTTGGAGAGCTTATAATCCTCACTGTGTAACATCATTTGAAGTTCTAGTCTTAACATTTCCGCGTAAAAGTAAAAAAATCCGACGATGTATGCGAGCATCCTTGGTTACGAAGAGTATTGTACTCGATGAATGATTGGTTGCTTGGTTTCTTGCTTGCTTGCTTGCTTGCTTGCTACTCACACGAGTATGTGCGTGTTTATGTGTGAGTACGCGTGTATACAGAAAAGAGGATGAATAAGGATTCTCACGACTGTGTGAGACCGTAGAAACGTAAAACTTCTTTTATGGTTCACACGATCATCGATCGACCGATCGATAGATCCTTTCGTGTTTCCATTTATATATTATCGAATATATAAAGTGTATATATACATATAAACGGTATATTGTATACAGGAAGAAGCAAACGATAGGAACGTGTATCCAAGCACTTTAAAGTATTCCTTCTTCCTTACTATGGTTTTATTTTTTAATTCAACAGATATTTTCATATAAGAAAAAGAAACAAATAATTAGTAAATAAATGTAAGAGTTATATAATAGAAAAATATATGTCGTTAGAGTGTATACAGGTAAAAGTTTTAATAGAAAATATTTGGAAAAGCACTTAAAACCCGTGTTGTGTACGCCGTACGAGGTCTCGACGTGGACTGAAAGAGAACTCCGTCGTCGTGGTTTGTACTGTTCTCTTACCGTGTGCGTTCGACTGTTATAACGCATGTGTGCGTGGTCGTTTCTCTATGCGTACACACACGATTCTGAACACTTTTGTGTATATACCTGTGCATATAGGGTGACTTACAAAAAAACCTATTTGATCGTTTTAACACCTCCCTCCTGTTTTACTTAACTCTTTTTTTTTCTTTCTTTCTTTTAGAGATACATTTGTTTTATGTTATTCATGTAAGTTACGTGACTGGAATCTAGAAATAAATCAGAATTGATTCTTGGAATGAATTATAAAGTAAAGTGTTTGGTGTGTGTAATATAAAACGTGTCTTTTTCTTTTTGTAAATACTATTTTAATATAAATTTCTTGTATATTATTAAATATATATTTTAATCTATCTGTATGATCGATTTTTAGAATCTCGTTTGGTTACAAATTTATTTTCTCTTACTTTATTTATTATAAAAAGTAACAAAATATATTTTTTACTATATTAACAACACACTATTGCATATATTTTTATTATTGAAAAATAATTAAATAATATTATATTATTATACTATATATAGGTATATGCGTTTCAATTTAATTGCACCGTAAGATGTTGTTTGTAAATATGTAAAATTAAGGAATATATTAGAATTCGAATGAATGGGGTTTTTTTTTTGTAGTCACCGTATAGAAAGGTCTAAGGTACGTTCAGATTATACGCTGATTGTGAGAACCTTTCTCCGAGTATTGGTAAACGCTCTCCATGGATATACTAAAGAAAGACCAAAGCCGCGTACACCTACTTAACGTGCATCACGGCTGCGTGCACACCCCATGCACAATTCTACTGGTAAGGCTCACGGTCAGGGCGGGACGCATTATTTCCTGTAATAATGTGTTAGTGTCCTTTGTGCGAATTTGCACGAAAGGTGGACACGCGCATTCTGCTTTTTAAAAGACACACGAATACATTTACACCTTCTAATATTAATTTTCCATTACCAACTTACACTACTACAATATTTAATGAAAACTAAAAAAAAAAAAAATTACAAAAAGAATAATTATGTTTGTTATATGTAAACGTAATTTATAAGATAAATATAATAATGTGTATTAAATTGGAACGATTAGTTCAAGATCGTTTAATACTAATGGTACCCCTTGGAATTAATGGAAAAAGTGAATGAAATTTTTTATATAAAAGTATTTCTCAAGAAATTGTTCCATTAGATTAAAAAAATAACTCTAATTGATGAGGAAGAATATTATTAATTTCTATTAAATTGAACAAAAAATTGTGTGTGTGTGTGTGTGTGTGTTTAAGATCGTTTAATCCTAATGACACTTCGAAGAACAATCATTAGGTAGAAGAAATAATTTCATTAAAATACTGACAGAGTTTGATCAAATTTGACACTAATCACTGATAATATACATTTAATAATCATATTAAAAAAATAAATTATTACAGATATTTGATAAAATATTTTTAAAAGAAATATCAATTAAAAAAAATCCACCCTTAAAACCGTTTCATTTTTAATATTTAACTCAATTATATTTTTTTAAATTAACTACCGCGTTTGTCTTTCGATATTGATAGAAAATTAACAAGCAGATACGATTATGTAACATTTTCCCATGCACCTCGTCGATGATCTCGATAAGCATACGCATAATTAGCACAGTGCATTTAATATTATAGCATTAAAGACGTTTGTGTGTTTACACATAGAAATTAATGAAGAGACTATTCACACACATACTTCTGTACACAATACACACATGTAATGCAGATTTCGTCATTGTGATGATGTCGTCGTTGTTATTGTTGTCTTCCTATGCATTTAAAGATACGTTCATGCGTATTACGACAGAAACTTTGTTACTCTAATCGGTTTTTCCTGTTAGACTGTATGATACTTTTAAATACAAGTGATCCTTGGAAATGATTACTATGAACAATTGTCCTTAGCATACTTCTCACACTACTTTTTTTTTTTTTTTTTTCTTTTAGATGCAGTGATTGGATTTATTTTTGAACATTTTTTTGCGAGGTTTAGTGAATTTTTAATAAAATTATTTGCATGAATGTTTTAAAGAATTAAAATGTTAAATTAGTGAATAAGAAATCGCGCGTTAGTTGGAATTAAAATTTAACGTTAATTTAATATACTTATACGAATGGGAATGATCGAACCTAATCAAAATCGTTATGTCTGATTCGATTTCATTTAATCAAATAGGGAAAAGTTACCCTCGAGCGTTGTTACATTTCCCCCTTTGGATACAATCAATGAAAAATGTTAGGGTGGTAGGTATGTTTAATGGATTGACACTTGAGAAGTATCAGATTGTGTATTATTATTAAAACGAATGTTATGCATGTGTGTGTGTGTGTGTGTGTGAACGTGTGCTCTGATTCATGCTTTAGGAATATTCCTAATTTTTTTTTCAAAATCAACATAAAAATTAAGAAAGATATAAATACCAAATAAAAAAATGAGTCATATATTTAGACTGAGTATTTTAAAAACTATATAAAACAAATATTATATTTGAAATACATTTGAAAAAAAAATTAATCAAAAATGTATCATCATTAAATAACAATATTTTATTAATCAAGTAGATAATAAAAACAATATTTTTGTTCTCAATTGTAAGAATTTCAAATTTCAATATTTTCAAAAAATTGATACAATTAATTTAACTTATAAATATCTTGAAATAAAAAAGATTAATTGAATAAAAAACGTGACAACACAGAAGGGATGCACGTGAATAATACACGCAACTCTTAACAAAATTAGTCTGGCCCATAACCCATTAATAAAGTTAAATCATCTTTCGTAACATCAGAAACGTAAAACGTAAGTATGTGGTAGAAAGGGCATGCAGAAAAAAGGTCTAGCACATGCGTGAGCGTTCTCATAGGTTCGTAGAATGTTTGGATGTGTACGTGACTAAAAGTGACATTACGTGTGCGTGAGGTCAAGCTAAGAGAATGCTTCTTCCGTTCCTCGGTCATTGTCTATATCTTTATATTGTTTTCTCAGTTGTCTTTCATTATCTATTCTCTTCTTTCTGACTCTTAACTAAGTTTATCTTTTCTCTTTCACCCTTTTCTTTTTCTTTTTTTTTAATCTCTTAAACAGCTTAACTATTTTCAACAAATAAGCATAAACTTGTTTTTATACACGATTTGTATAATTATTATTTAAATATAATTTATCTATTTTAGCGGTTTGATAATAATTTTTGTGAAAAAAAGAAAGTTAATTCATTATTTATAATGAAAATATATTATAAAATATATATAAATTAAATAATTATTTTTAATTAAATAAATATTATTACACAAAATATTTATATTTATATAACAATGTTTATTAGGGATATATTAAATTAATAGTAGGGGTAGTAGTTTATAGCAAAAGTAATTTGAAGCAATCCTGAGAGAGGATTTGAGTTTCCAATATTCATTTAATTAATTTCACTTCATACATTGTTAAACAAATATTTTTCTAATTAATTTATCATCTGTTTGTTCTAATAAATAAATAAATAAATAAATAAATATATCGTTTACTAATTTTATTTATACGTAGGGGGGTATATTTTAAATGCAAGTATTAAAGTTCAATGAGAATGAGCAAACTTTATGACAACGACAAAATCTCTCCTCGTCGTGTCTTTTGTACTTTTTTTTAACTAGGATTCTCCCTCATGGAACCCTTTTAAACCCCAGGGGTTGTTGCTTTGAAATAAAAACCGCAACGACTAGCAACGAGGACCTTTTCAATCGATTCTTATGTAGATAGAGAGTAAGGGCATATGTTAACCATCAGAAAAGTAACATATGTTTAGCGAATCTTCTTATTAGTATATGTGTGTATGTGTGTGTGGTCGAGTAGAGGTATTTAACGATTCATTGATGATTACTATATATTTAGCATAATATAAATAATACTTAGACAACTTTAAATATACTTACAGATAATTACAACATTTATTTTTAAAGTGTCAAATAAATCATGAATATAATAAATTTTACATTTTTAAACATCCAATCATAGAATAATTATTATAATATTAATCATAAAATCAATTGTGTTTTTTTTTAATATTATAAAAACACTTTTTTTTTAACGAATAAATTTTTGTTCAATTTTTTTTTGACACAAAGTCTACCGTGATGATTATTAATACACATATATATTAACAATCTATTAACAAGAAATACTTTATGTAAGGTAAAATATAAGAACGGGGACTAAGTTTAGTATGAGCATTGAGAGAATGCAAACATTCTTTTCGAATACGTCAGCAAGGAACTACCCGACGACATAAAGTTTGTAACGTCAAAGAAGTCTAAGGATCTGGGTAGGGAGTAAAAGGGAAAACGAGATAGAGAAAGAGAGAGGAAGAAAGAGAGGGAGAGAGAGAGAGAATGACAGAAAAAGAGACGAAAAGGGGAGGAGAGAAGGTTGCTCCTAGATACAATGTTACAGCTGAAAATACAAATGTGTGAGTTTGACTACACATACGTTAATTCTCATACACGAACGTACGTATTTGTATAGCTAGTGGTTACGAGGAATGTCTAAGCTCTGTTAGAACTCGATGGGACCGAATACACTCTATATATTTTTTTTATTTCTATTTCCATTTATTTTTTTTCTCTCTCTCTCTCTTTCTTTCTTTCTCATTCCCATCCTTTTTTTTAGACGATTGCAAACGAATGGGAAAGATGAAAAAAAAAAAAAGAAAATAAATTGAGATAAAGTTTAATTAAAACGAGACGTAGCTGAGAGGACATATATATATGTATATGTGTGTATGTGTACCTTTCGCATGGTTTCTATAGTTCTCTTTCTCTCTTTTATTTGATTTTATTTCTTTATCGTTTTCCCACGAATATAGCAGCCCCATTAAAATCGTAACGGCCATGTACCAATCGATATCTCTCCCACGAATGAGAGAACAAGCATGGAAGGGCATGTTTGTATTGGTTTTTTTTCCTTTCTTTTTTTTTTTTCCCAATTCATATCACCACCCTACCACGAGAGGTGGTCCAGCCCGTTTATGGGACGCCACGCGCTTCATGGACCACCCTCAAACTTTATTGCGAACTTTACAACTATGATAAATCATGGACTTCGGGTAGAAGTAGCTTGTATGCATGGCTATATATGCAGATGTGTATGTGCGTGTGTGTGTGTATGTACACGTAACAAAAACTCGAGTTAAACTGCTTGCATGAAAAACGAATAAATTCGACTCTCCGTTATAATATAATTTTATTTATTTTATCATTGGTAAATTATTTTTTCCATTTTTTATACGAACAATATGGTAATTTTGCAGAAATATTTTTTGGCAGGTTACAGTTTTTTTTTTTTTTCGAGTTCAAGAGAAAATTATTATGGCATTTATTGTTTTTTTATTTAACGGACGACTTTTCATGTTAATTTTAACATTAAATTTGTTTTTTCTTTACATAAATAAAAGATTCTAGATTTTTGATGATTGTAAAATATTCTGAAACAGATATTAACTTTTGTTTTGAAATATTTTTGTTTCAGTCGGGATCCAATGAAATTTGGATTAAGGATTTAAAAAAGAAAAGAAAATGGTGTAAATCCAAGGGAAGTAAAGCGTCTTATCGACGCTTACCCTTTTCAATTCTTTTCTTTTTTTTGCAATACGGAAAGGTCAATGACATTACGTCTGATAATAGTATCACGTTTAAGTCGAGCTTAAGTATTAGTGTTCGAAAAAAAAAGAAGAAAGTTACACACAACACACACGCGTACATACATTTTTCGCTCGCAGCTGCATTTACAAGAGGTCTAAGGTCCTCTCATTCTCTCTTTTTCTTTCTTTATTTCACGACCCTTTTCTTCTCTTTCTCTTTCTTACAAACGGAACGGAAGAGAGTAACTCAACTGGCTCGAACTAAACTAAAGCTTCGAGATGCCGACGAAAGAGTAATTTACGAGAGCGTCGAAAACGTCTCTGCGATTTTAAAGCAGAAGCCAAGAAAGTTTAAGTTATGCACGAATAAAACCGATCGAAAACAATCTAAACCTAATTTATTTACTTCTTCTTATACTTATTCTTCTTTTTATCTGTCTGTTTTAAACCGCAGTGTGAATGATTTATATACTTGCTATAAGAATATTGTTTTATTTTTCGTATTTATTTATATATATATATAATTAACTTTGTCATAGGTAGAAAATTAAAAAAATAATTATTAATAATACAAAATATAATTATATAATATAATTTTATAATATAATTGTAAAATTCGGTAAAATTATTTTTACGTATTCGTACAAAATCAAATAAGCCCAACAACATTTGAATTTGTAAAACAAGAGAAATGAAAACTTCTGAAATCGTTGAACAAAATATTTTTTGATCGATATTATAAAAAATTCCTAAGTTCGTTTTAAGTTTCGAAACAAATCTTGATAATACGTTGGAAATATTTTTAAAAGTCATTTAAAGTTTTTGAACGAATTGAAAAAGTTACGAGAGCCCACCTTTAAAGTTCCAACATGACTTATCGGCTAATTGCAAGCCAATGTACCCAAGTAATTTAATTCTTGTTCCTTTTCGTAAGAAAAAGACACCCACACCCGTTTTCGATTCGATGACATTCGAGTCGACACCATGCCAGTGGCGTGAATAGTTCGTAACGTGTGCGCGGAATAATCGGGTAACTGTATGCAGACAATGGCTGAGGCCACTCGGTACGCATCGTTGACTCCAATTATGCAAGGAGTTCTCAACTTGGCGCCGTTAACTCTTTTTGAAAATTTTTATAATTTGTTTTATCATTTCAACACAGACGACGACGACGACGGTAAGTAAATTTCCATACTTTTAAATCCGCGCAATTTCATAAATTCAATTAATAACGATTATATTACCCCATGAAAAGAGTTTTAAAAAGAATTATTGAGAATTAGAAAGAAAAAAGTTCGAAAGAAAAGAAAAAAAATATATATATATATAAAAAGTGGAGAAACACTGTTTTTTTGCGCGTCATCGTTCGATGATCATAATACACGTAATCGTAGTCTCGGTATATTTGCAACATGGCTGAACGTATTGGAATCATGCGATTACATCGATCATATTTTCCATCGATTTGTTCAAGCCCCGGTCGATAAATATGCAAGAAATTTTATGATTTAGGGTTCGTAAATAATGAGAAAATTATATGTTCGTGGATGTAACGCAAGAAAACTTACGATTCCATACGGTAACAAACGAGAGAAAGATACAAGAAGATAAAATGAATGTGCTTTCGGATCTTCTTGGCAGAAATGGGAAAAGGAAGGAGGGCTGGTTGGAATTGAAAGAACACAAAATATTAGGATGAAACTTCAGTTTCTTTTCTATTGTGTTAGAAAATATTCAATAAAATTTGACCGGATCGTCACACTGTACACGAGTTAGAGAACGCTTAAGTGCACGCGAGATTAGCTGGTGGTAACAGTGCATATGCGAGTTAGTATGTGCGTGTGTTTGTGTGTGTGTGTTTTTAGATATATACACACATGTAAGTTGAGTAAGCAGGCTGGTGTCAATGTTCGCCAAGAAAGAAGAAGCGTTTCTAGCTTGTCGGGCAGGAAACAGTATCTTTACATCGAATTTCAATCAGCCTTGGTGAACTACCGTTCGAAGAACTTCCGCTTGAAAAATTAACTAAATAATCAGTCCGATCGAACGAGTATTATATTATACTTTACGGGAATTACGAGCTCTTGTTTTTTTTTTTCTCTGAGCCCGCATCAATGATTATGTAGTACGATGACTTTTAAACTGACTATTAGAATGTATTTTTTTTACATCAATACATTAGAAGCACCATAGATTATTTAATGTTTCTATATATATATATGTGTGTGTATACGTATGTGAATTATGGAGATAATAATTTATATCCTTCTTTATAGTTAAGAACAGTGATTATCATTGTGATAATAGTAATAGATGATTCGAGATAAAGTAAAATGAATTTATTATTAATTACAAATGTCGACACTTCAGACGATAAGCATCGATAATTTGAAAAATCGTAAATATGCAGTGTATCGATAACAGTAATTATATTTTTAATTTGTTTATGCTGTAAAAATGTTATTATATTTGTTGGGTTACTCGGGTAGTTCGTATCGATTTACGACTAAACAAATGTTTCATATTAAATGTGCAAATTATTTCGATTTACATTTTTATAAAATTAATATATTGTTTTTAATCAATGAATTTAATTAATATATTTGCATTTTATTTTCTATATTATTTTTATATATGTATGTATGTTCATTAATAAATAAGTTATTAATTATTAATCGGCAAGAACTTTGTGGGTAACCCTAATATTTTATTCCGTGTTTAGATTATTTTTTAATATTTTTTATTGTTTTTAATACGATAAACGAATAATTTTGAATTTATTGTTGAGAATAAGGTTCCCTAAACTACCGGTTTGACGTAATAAAAAAAAGAAAAAAGAATAAGTTTTGAAACCTCATTGCTCAGCCCGGAAGAATGGTAAACCAAAAGAAAAGAACTGTATCTCAATTCAAGCAATCATTGACTTATAGAATACAAAAGATGAAAATTATTGACTGGCGCTGAGAAATTTCATCTTCTTTCGCTTCCCGGAATTTCGTCATTATATTTATCTTAGATGTGGGAAAATCTTATAAGTAATCATTTGTGAAATTTCTTGTCTATATATGTTCACTGTATAATACCAATCAAATTACATAATTTTTATACCAATTTATTTAACGATAACAATATCGCAACAGCAAATTTATTAAATATTATTAAATTAGTAAATAAAATATTGAAAAAAAAAAAAAAAAATATTCATTCGCGTAAAACGAGGTGGGTCAAAAGTTTTTCGGGCATTAAAAAAAAAATCTTTTTTTATCAAAATCATAATTAAATAAATATGTGACACATATTTACAGATCGATGAATGTCTATCGTGCGTCATCGACGTTTTTCTATACATCTATCTCTATCTCTTTCTCTCTCTCTTTTTCATGTAACCCTTAAACTCATCACTTTAACACTTGCAATACGATCGATGGTGTGTTGACACTTCCTATGCTGATAAATTTCTTATCAGCAGTCATATACATCTTCCAACACCATGAATCAGTTTAAAACGAAATTTATCAATAACTTCGATCGATACTATTTATAAATAAATTTAATAGTAATCGCATCAACAAATATTCTCGAAAATTTCATTCGAGAACATTTAAATTCGTATAAATTAAATTTCTTATTATTCGATTAATTCGAATTAATAACATATTAGTTAATTAAAATAATCACGAAAATCTAATCTTCAATCACATAAATTTCATTTTCAAATAAAATGTTTCATATAAATTTTAATTAAATTCATCAATTAAATATATATCGAATTCTCTTTATCTTACGAATTTTTCTTTTCTCTTTTGATATAAAGTTTTATCTTCTTTTTATGTAATTAACATAATCACACACGTAACTGATCGTGACCTCGATGGAAGAAGATTCACACAGCGTGTAACAATTTTCAGTACCGTAAGAGTGAACGAACGTGATACCGGAATAGTCGGATAATAATACATCGGATACTTTTGATAAGATCTTTTTTCTCTTCCTCTCTTTTGTACGATAAGAAAAGGCGCCTCCGGACCAACGTAAAGTCCAATGAGTTACAGAGACCCTCTCTGTTCCTTCATCCGTTGTAATGTCTACAGCTTCGTGAACGTGAGCATTTAATTATGTCAACTATCATGAACATTCTTACCATTGATTCTAAATCATTTATAAACAATTCTCACGTTATATTCCTCTATACTATAATTATACATATAAGTTTAATGCTCCAATCTAATTTATTAGGTTGTTCAAAACAAAGCAACTTATTATATAAAAATAATTAAATTTAAGTGGAAACACAGTTTTCGTACATTTTTCAGAACAATTGTTTGATTTTCAAAAATATTAATCAGCACGAATATTCCGGGTAAACTAATCTGGTATACTTGCATTTATATGCGTGATATATGAATACTTAGTGAACAACAAAGGATTTGATTTATCGATATTAATGCGATTTTATTATTATTATTATTATTATTATTATTATTTTGCCATTAAAACAATAATATTCCGCATAAGGCAAAACATATATCATACCAATTGACTTGGAATTATCAGCAACCCATTGAACCGGCAATTCAGGGTAATTGAACGCTCGGAGAGTGACGATCGTATGAACCAACCGACAGTGACTATCGATAAAGCTTCAAAGTCCTTTTGCAAACTTTTCTCTCACGTTGCGTAGTAACATATTGCGTTAGTCGTATACTACATCAATGTTGTTGCTAACTGAATTTTATTATATTCATAAAAACACGATTAAAATAACATTTTATTACAACGAGAAAAAACAGCGACAAATTTTGAAAGAAAATTCATTTTCCTTGACAAATCCTATTGGAAGAAGAAGAAAAAAATATATAATAACATAAACTAACGCATATTTTTGATATCTAAAAAAATCCAACCTACTTTTGAATAGATTGGGAACGATAATTAAAATAAAATAAAAAAAAAAGAAATCATATATGTATATATTAAATTCTACGATTTTTAATTTACATCGAAGAACTTACGCGATATAACAACAATTTTTCAAGCTTATAAAAAAGAAGTATAATTAAACAAAAATTACCTTTATTTATGAAATGATATTTTCTCCCTACCAATATGCATTCCATAATTCAGAAAAATCAATATTAAATGAGGTGAAAATATAATGAATTTTTTGATGAATCTCTGCGCACCCAATTAAATATAATTGCAAGAACGTAAATGTAACTACTTTCAAAATAAATAAATGAAAACTTTCATTTTAACTTTTTATCGAGCTGTCCAATCGATAAAAAAATTAGAAAGAAAGGTAAAAAAAAAAAAAGAGAGATAGATAACGTAGAGAAACGTGAACAACCACTACAAATGAAAGGACAGAACAGAACAGAACAGAACAGAACAGGAGCACGTGCACTTTCGACTGCTCGTAATTAAGCTTATAACGAGACTTGTTTACGCCGAGCTCCAGAACGTATTATAGTTGTCGGTTCTCGTCTGTGTTTGTCGTTGTAATCTATAGAGCCGCTTAGTCTGCCATTTTAATCTGACTCTTCTCAGAAGAGAATTTACGGTACACGATCGCATTATATGCGTTATTATGACGTTTTCTCTCCCTTGTTTGCTTTACATCATCATTACATTATTCTCTTTCTTTATTTTCACTTCATTTCTATTCCATTGAAATTTATATAATAATAATAATAATAATATTAATAATAATAATAATAACAACGTATTTGGATGTGTATAATGTTATCGTTATATTATTATTTGATTTTTCAATTATATAAGATTATTATTTTGCATAATAAAAATTATTTTATATATGTTTAATAATAAAATGGAAGAAAGATATGTGTGTGTAGAAAATAAAACGCATTATTAGTCGTTAGTGGGACAAGAAAGCAGTCATCAATCGTCATTGATAACATCGTGCGATGATGAACGTTTAGAAGAAAACAGATGTCTATTTTGACGATGATAAGAATAAACGCTAATTTAATATAGTATCTATATTTGTATCTAAGCGTGCATAAAATTAAAAATTGATTAGAGATATAAGATTCAATTTTTTATCCTTTTTTTTTTTTTTATATATATAATAGATATCCCAAGTGAAAAGATATACACGCAAAATAATAATAATAATTTAAAAAGGATTGAAGCCTCGATGAAAGAAAAACTTTTATTTTAAAAGTAAAACCAATTTTGACATAGAGAAAAAAAGGAAAAAGAAAAGTTGTTTTAATAAGGCTTAAAACTTTTCAACCCGTTCGAATATAACACAATGCAGGATAAATTAAAAAATTTGTTACCCCTCAAATCCTTTAAAAAAGGAAAATACTTAATTTAAAAATAAAAAAAAAGAACACTTCTCAAAGAATAAATATACGACATATAAAATATTATAAAAAAAAAAGGTTCGATAAAGTGTCAACCCCGTCGATAATTTTCTTAACTCGAGTGAACTTTCCACCCCCTCGTTGCACACATCTTTCTTTGTTAATTCTTCACGATCAAAGTAACAAATCTGTATCAACCCCTTAGCTTACAACTACGATGACGACGACGACATCGACAACGATGACGACAACGATGACGACGAAGAGAAGAATGATAATTATGTAAAAGGGTGTCTTGCGTAAATAAGTCGATTTATTGTTAGAAGTATAGTTTAACACAGCACACGATTAATTCTTTAACGATAAAACCGAGCACCATAAGGAGATATAAAGGAAATTCGATTCGTTTGCGCTTACGGAAGCACGTCTAAATGATTTCACCCTATGTGTTACGTAACCTTAAGTATCTATGCATGTGTATAAATGTATACGCACGTGTGTGTGTCGTGTATGTACATAAGTATGAGTTTCATAAACGTGTTTCTCTACGTGGTGGTACGCATGATTATGGGGTGAAAATGTCAGGCGTTCACCATGAATCCTCTCTTTTATTTCTTTTCTTTTTTTCTTTTATTTATTTTCTTCCCTTTCCCTCTCTCTTTTTTTTTCTTTTCTTTTTAACTCACACGTTTCACATCGAACGTGTAGCAGCTGCTGCACGAAATTTTCTCTTTTGCTTTCGGGAGATTCGGATATTTGGCGGAGAAAGACGACGAAGTTGCACGAATAGCAAACGGAGGAGAATCCTCTATCGATTTTAGAAGCTCCTCGTCGACTCCTCTCTCAACCTTTCAAGGTCAAGATAATTCGCTTTCCCTTTCAATCGGAATGTCGGTTAATTCTATTTAAACGTGTCCATTTAAATAGTTTCGATAATACAAGCACAGGAGATAGGAAAATACTCTCGTTGGACAATTTTTTTCTTCTTCCAAATTCTTAATTAGATTTTTCGTTAAGTTAATTGTTATTTAATTATTTTAAATTATTCATTTTTTCTCTATTTTTTTCGTAAACAAATCAATTTCTTTTTTAAAGCCAAATTTCGATGTAGAAAATATCGTTGAATATTTTTTTTTTTTTTTTCAAAAATAAAGATATGACGAATAATTTAATAAGAATTTAAATTGAATTTGGAGACGTAGAAGAAAGAAGTTAAATGTTTAAACATGGACGAGTAAGGTGACAACACTTTGTAAACAAGAAAGAATCTAATCTTAGATGATTCAATGTACAAAATTCAATCACGAAAGAAGATAATTTAATCTGTATTCCCCAAGGGTGGATATATATATATATATAAATCAAAGAATAAGAATTATAAAAAAAAAAAAAGAAAAAACTAAGAAATCGTTTCGATTGGAATCCGTTAACCTTTAACGGGGTAACTAGTAGTATCTAGCGGCACATAGTTCGAGATCAAACCAGTTCCTCAGTTGCACGTGCACGTTTCTCAGGTAAACTCACACGCACACGTTGTTCACCTCGTGCGAGTTGCACGAGAGAGATCTTTAATGCACGCGAGAGATCTTACAATTGAAGAAAAATATGAGAATACACATAAATAAATATATATTAACATAATAATAAATAAATATATATTTATATAAGAAGATAAAAATCTATATAAAGTTAGAAGAGAAAAGAATAATGATTGTCACAAGAACGTATTGCTTTCTAGTTGAACAGTGACACGAGTTTACTGCACTCAGCTTATAGTCCAAGTGTGATAGAGACAATTGAATGATTTACGGAAAACGATTAATCTTCGGTATTACATGTTACCCCATGTTGACACACTCAACAGAAAGACAATCGGATCTAATCTTTCTTCTGTATTTGTTTTTATTTTATTCCCCCCTCTTCCACACAAAATATCCCACTTTCTATACAGCACATACACGTAGGTTGATCATAAGTATACGTTGGCGTATTAAAAAATTGTCCGTCTATTTTCTTTCTATTATACAAGTTTTCCAGACCACGTTGAAAAAATACGAATAAGTTCGTGCCGACAAAAATTTTTCTGTTTTCCTTTTTTTTCTATGTTAAGTTAGAAAATTGTTCATACCATTCACGTTTTATCGTAATCGCTTTGAAAATTCGTTTCGATTAATAAAAATGATATCTAATTAAATATTATTGTAAATATACATATCCACAATTTTTCGTTATTCAAAATTGTCAAAAAAAAAAACCCATACCAACTTTTATCTAAGATTTATCCGAGATGTTTTAAAGAAAATAATATTAATCGATATGAAATTTCCGGGCTATCGAATAGACACGTATACACATATATGCAGGCACGTGTACATAAGAATAAAAATAATAGATAAGGAATAAAAAAATAAGATACAAGTAGCTACCTACGTAAATTCACACACACACACATACACACACACATACATATATATATTCGAAAATAGAAGGTAGATAAATATAAATAAGGATGATCGTTGTTACCTTTTTGATCGCAAACGTCGCAAAGAACCATCATCTCGAGCAGGGTCTCGGAACGCGTGTATCCCAGTCGCGTGGTCACATCTGTACTGACATCTTTTTCGAGCTGGAGGGATCGAGCGCGAGCTATCGTGCGCCGTAATGGACGATAGTAGTCAGAGAGAGATAGAGAGAGAGAAAAAGAGAGAGAGAAAGCAAGAGAAAAGAAAAGATAAAGACGATTCAACGTTTCACAACTGGATAGATTCGGTCGTCTGGAAAGTGTTGACCGTTTGACAGCTAGGTTTGCACTGAGAGTCGAGTAAAACACATCGGTGGCATATGGGTGGCACGATGGTACCAACGATTGGTTATGTACTGTTGTGAGACAGGAGGAGGAAGAGAAAGAAGAGTAGAGGGGTAAGGGAAGAGAGGGGTTACGCCGATGCGTTTCATTGTACGTACGTATGTATGTCCCTGTATATGTGTGTGTAGAGATACGCAGAATATAGACGAGTAGCATAGGCCACCACCACCATGGTGATGGTGATGGTGATAGTGATGGTGGTGAGAATATAGTGGGGAAGGGGGCTGGAAAGGAACTCAGATCAATATTAGGGCGTAGACTCAAGGGCAAGGGCCGACACCGCCTATATATGTGTGTATATATATATATATATGTATGTATGTATGTATGTGTATATAGATATAGGGAAGTATCCTACCATTCCAACCCATATCCTACCGAGAAAGGGAATCCGGATATTTCGGATGTGTGCCGAGAGGAAACAACGCATTTATAGATAAAAATGACTTAAACGTGCCGATCGATCGCAACCGGAAACCTCTATCGCTTGGTACCCACCAACTTAACATAGAGTGTATCCTATTATCTACTATTTTCTTTTTAGTTCTATTTTTATTTTTCTTTGTCTAAGGTTTTAGGGATTTGTATCGTTGGATATAAAGTTCAGATATTTGTACGCAATTTACAGAAATTTGCGTTGAACGATAATTATATTTCATAGTATAAAAAAAATGATTTGTTAAATTTATTAATTTATTTATAATTATATATTGTCGTTATTATATTGTCGTTTGCAATTTATCGAACAAAGTGTAATATGTGTAATGCATTAAATAATTTAATAATTTTAATAATTAATTTAAAAAGAAAAAGAAAAAGAAAAAAAGAAAAATAAAAAGAAATAAAAGAGAAAAATCGTATAAATTCGTAAAGCACGATTTAGTCAGGTAATTATTGATGCGACTCAAGTGCAATTTAACGCTCGAGCAACAAACAAAAATGATAGCGTGTCGTCGAGCTATTAATGAACGTACGTTGCTCATCCTTCGACAGATACATGCACGCATATACACACATACACACACATATATGATATATTCGTGTATATAATCCATGTTAGTATACTAAAGTCCTTCTCATTTATCGAATAAACTTTCCCTCAGTTCAGTTCGTGAGAATCCGCATGCGGAGTGATTCGCACTGAGAGACCTTCTGTTCCTAAAGAAAACGTGACATTAAAACCGCGAGCTTAACCGATCCACGAACGATCTGTAGAACGTTGCGTTCATCTATGAACTTCGAAAGTAACATGAGCCACGAGAAGAGTAACATTTCCTTTGATATATTTCTAACCCAAATTGATCGAACTTCAGCCGAGTCATTTGCGAACAATTATTATCGAGCAAACGATACTTCGAAAAACTTCTTAATCTCACATTTTTATCCGTTATCTAAAAGATACTCGGAGAATCTTATCTTTAAGATTTTCTATAAAAGATATTTACCGTCTTTATATTTTTCAATTTTTTATTATTCAAATTTTCCTTTAACTTCCTCACGACGTTGTTTCAAAGGACACTACGAGAAACATCCTTCCGATAAGATTTATAGTTAGACATTGAAAGTCTACCAAGTTATCCTGTTATCCGAACTCGTTGCGTGCAACGAACTAGAGATAGAGTATATTCGTGTGTATTTAGATAATGTCGTAGATAAGGATACTTAAAAGCTAAAAAAAGTAACGAAGGAGAAGGCTCGGCTTAACTTGGCTTAGCTTACGGCACTTTCATCGCTAAGGTATCAAAACGAAGATAAAATTAACAGGCTCCTCGTATCCCCGTCCCCCATATTCTATTTCTTTCATTTTTCCTTTCTACTCTCTTTTTGAGAATATAAACGGAGGTTACGGACGTTTATAAGACGTGATACGAAATTAATCATAGCTCTAATTTTCCAGAAATGAATTCGTAAAACCAAGATAGAGGAATGAAATAGGATAACTTAGACTCGGTTGACTTGTCATTACATGTCTTTTCCTGCGACAAGAGAAAAGGAAAACGTTACGTGGTTGTTTCACCCGCCAAATCCATATGTAGTGACATATGTTAGTCACACACCACCCTGACCTACACTAGTAAATGAGACTGACTTAGTGAGCGAGTGAACGAGTAGGGGTATCTAAAAATAGGGGTTGCCACAGGCCAACCAAGGGATTAATGGCCACGCCAGTTGTACCGTCATTTTAAACATCTCCGCTAACTTTGCTAATCCAATCAAACATCAAGTAAAATTCATTCTCCTTAGATAAGTTTAGAAACATATGTATCTTAGGAATATGTGTTAAATGTCTAACAAAATTTACAAATATTCAACGAATATTCATTTCATATTAGATTGTTTAACAAAGATTACTTACCTTTTCGTTGATCCTCGCTATCCGAATGTAATTCGACGTCGTGTAATCTCATCGATTGTATAAATCCCCTCCAATGACTTCTCGATCTTCCCCTTTCCCCTAAATCCATTTTCAAATCCTCCAGCTGTTGATCGGATTCTTTCAAAAGTCCATCCAATATATCCGGCCTATCCAATCCTTGTACAAATTTCGAATTATTTTGACAATTGTTGTCGAATCCTTTGGACAAACTCAACGAATGTTTCGAAATATCATCAAGATCTTCTTCCAAAGGATTAACTTGAGTATCATCGTTAACTCGACTCCTCGAGTCTCTTCTTTTACGAATTGGTGGTCGTGGTTGCGGTTCGTTCAAACTCGTTTCAATTTTCTCAGTCGTCGTCGTTGTCGTGATAGTTACTGGTGTAGTCTTGGTCTTGGTCTTGGTCTTGGTCTTGGGTTGCTTCGAGTCAAGATTTTTTTCTTGAATGGTGGTACTCTTACAGGGAGCTTTACCATTAACTTCCTTCGTTTGTAGTTGTTTGTTCGAGGACGCGTTCTTGGTATTACCATAACGATCCTTCAACGCGTCTCGGTTATTTCGAGACGCCTCCAAGAGCTTTTGGGCCAGCAAACGTGTCCTGTTGATCTCCCCAGCCAACTTTTTATCATCCTTCTCGTGCTCGACCCTCGACTTCCTCTCTTGAGAAATCCTAACCTCCGGTTTGGTATTATTATCAGGAATCTGGAACATCTGTTGTATTTTCATAATATCCGATCGAATTTTATTCGGATTTCCTGTTGAATTTTTTTTCAAATTTGTCATAGAACTTCTAATCTCAGGTTTATCCAATTTCTTCGTAGTTTTCACGTTCCTTTGAGATGGCGGAGTATTCCGAAGTCGTTCCAGGTCTTTCAGATCAGCCAACATTGAACTTTGAACTCTAGAAACTCTACCGTTAGATTCTTCCAATCCAATCGCGATGGTTCTTGGACGACCTCGAACATCAGATCTACCGATCTGACCCATCGGCATCAATGCCGGATCAACGAACACGCTTTCTCGTATTTGACTGATATTACGAAGCTTAGGTGCACCTACTTTTAATCCAGTTGTCCTCATAATCACTTTCTCCATTGATTCGATGTCTCTTTCACGACTTAATCGTCTCTCCTCGATAAGTTTAGCACGGTTTGCATCGATAGGTCCGATGTAAGGTCCGTGACAAACATTTTTAATTGGCGTTGAAGTTCCGAAAGTGTTGTAAACTGGACCGTTGGGTCTGCTCGTTCTAAGTGGCGACATTCTGACCAATTTCGGTGCATCTCTTGGATCATCTGTTTGCAAGCTACCTCTATAGACCATTTTTTTGTTATTGATGCTTGAATCGAAGTTGTTGTTGTTGGTTCAACGGAGTTGAAGATTGGCCATACTCGCATAACGCCCAGGGTGTACCTGTAAAAAGAAAATAATTTTAGTAAGAAGCTCACAATTTGAACCCTCCCAAAGGCCTCGGATAAACACTGTTTTGAGGCCTACCCAATTAGCTCAAGTTTGGGTTAATCGTGGAAATTATCATTCGCTATTTTGTAGAATTTATTTTATCTTCAGTTTTTCATTGAAATTATTTTTATTTTTATTTTTGAACTCGTATGGAGTCCTGAGTTGTAGCCCATAAAGACCACGCATTAAATTTATCCGTACCCTAACCCACAAAAATATACTTCAGTTTTCTTATTGTTATCTAATCGAGAAAATTTCTGTTGTGTCTTTCGTTTTTAGGTTCATTTCTATCGAATAAAACGACACGAACTTTTTCTTGGCTTCCTAAAATTAAACCTTCGAATGAACAAATTCTTAAAAAACAATCAGCACATTAACCGACATATAATTAACAAAATTTATACTACCCATTATTCACGACTGATAACGATAAACATGGGAAGACCCTAATTTCGATCCTCAAATCTTATAAAAAGAAAGAAAAAAGAAATGAAAATTGGGAAACGTGCTATGGAAAGTAGGCACGATGACGGACACGTTTAAAACGTTTGTCTTTTAAAGGCGGTCATATACCGCTTTATTATCACTTAAGAAGCCATTCGTCGAATAAAAGACGTGGGTTAGACTTTGACTTTTATTCGCATGACCGTTAATCGGCGTGAATTAAGCTCGAAGTACGTCAACGTCCATACATTTCTACATATATATATATATATATATATATATATATATGAATACGCAAATATATACGCACGTACGCACATAAATACGTATATACACACGTGAATATACACATGAATACTCACATGAATACACATACGCATGATAAACATGAATATACATTAATATACATGTACATAGTTGTGAAGGTTTTATAGAAGGTAGGTGTCAGTATGTAGGCAGCGACCTGGCCATCTTACGACACGCAAAACATCGAATATGCATATATGTACATATACTAATATACATATGTATATATGTGTAGGTGTGCGTATTATACCACCGTAAAATGTTAAACGTTCTCGTCTCGAAACTCTCGTCAAATAGTCGTGTCAAGTACGTACCACCCGTATTCTAATTACTCTAATCCCTGCAAGAGTATTGCACGTTCTAATTATATGTTCAGAGACTGACTAAGATAAATAGAAAAACAGAGAGAGAAAGAGAGAGAGAGAAAAAGAATTGGAATGATCTAAGTTGCCATAAATGGACACCGAGGTCGATCGTCCGGAACGATTGTTGTAAGAGAACGCATGATCGATAAATAGATCGATCTGATGATTATTGATTTATGTCGATGAAGAATCCGTTATAATAAGCCTTATACTTATTATACTTACTTATACGTATGGTAGGTACATCCTTTTTTATATTACATTATGTACTTGAATTAGGTTTGTATTGGTTAGATAATTAGATTATATCGACAAGTGTTTGTGTTTTATGTATCAAGTAACGGACGTATGTGATGCAGTTAATTTTATGTATTATAGTTTGAGAACACGTACGAAATGCAACACAGCATCGTTATAAAAATTAATAGATCATTTTTTATGGTCTCGTTTAAAAAAATTAAACACGTTTAAAGTGCAGCATTAACGTTTATAAAATTGATGGAATTTTTTTGGATGGGTTTTTTGTTTTAAAAAAAAAAAATATTGATTCGATTCGATATTTAATTTGTCGTTGAAGAAAACAAAAAAAAAGAATAACTATAACAAATGTGAGTTTTGTATTTTTCATGCATTTCTTATAATTGTTCGTACGAATGATATTTAAATGATCTGATTATTTTGTGTTTTGAATTTTTCTATAGCGTATTTATTGAACGACTTATCTCATAAACAATTTATTTGCATGCGAATTGTTACTTTATATTTCCGTAGGCAATACAACAAGGAGATATATTTCCTGTTGGCCTCGCTCAACGATTGTGCCGAAGTAAACTGTGAGAAAGGATAAGGCCATACTAAGGTAAAACAACGACGATATTGAATAACGTGAAAAAGAAGATTGTTATATGTGTATTAGGTCAATGTTCTGTCAGTTTTATTCTATAACTTTCATCGAGATATATGAGAATATATTTTAATTAATTATATATTAAATTATATGTAAAAAATAAACATTTTTTTTTTCTTTCTCCATAAGATAGATAATTTGTTCAAAGTGATCTTTTTTTTTTCATATTCTTACAGTATAATATGAAAATAATGAATTAAATTATTTAGTAAACATATTAATATAATTTTTTATTAAAAAATATATGATATATCTACTATATGTAATACGTAAGTATGCACATAAATGCTTGACTGATTACCATCTCAGGTTTACTTCCTAAATCTAACTTATTTATTATTTATTATCCATTTATAGTGTACTGTATTTGTTTTCCTTATTTTTTTCATAGTACACGACAAATTACATTAAAGAAAAATAAATGTAATCTACAAAATAGAATATATATTTTAACTTATATAAATAAACTTATCATGAGAGATCAATATGTAATTTATATTTTTCTTTTCATGTTATAGCATTGGATCTTACAATTAAAAACAAATCCTTAAATGGTAATCAATCGAATCTATAAAGAATAGTTAAAGATATCGATTCATCGATTATAATTAATAAGCTTAGTAATAATAATAATTATAATAATAATAATAATGAAAGAAGGCTAACTCGTGATGCGAAATAACTTAACAATTACGTACCTCTAATGTTACGGACGATGCGTTTCGATAGGAGGCGTAGTGTAACGCACGCGATTTGAAAAATAACAGCGTTGCACTCGATTGTCTACGATATATGTATCCCGACCTCGATGCATTCAGTTTCCTATCCTTCTTTCTCTTAGTCGATCTCTTAAGATCTCTAGGTCTCTCGATCTAAATCTCTTTCTCTTTCTCTTTCTTTTTCTCTTTCTCGTATTCTCGTTTTCTCACTCAACGTTTGTTCTGCTCTACGTTTCGCTCGAGGAATCCTAATAACGGAAATCGCTATGCCCCGACAACGATTCTCTCGTTAATTCTGCAACAAAAACAAAGTTCATGAATTTTCCATTAGAGGAATATTACGACCGATATTCCATCTTGGTAAAGTTACCATTAAAAAATCCTTCAGTTTTATTCATAAAACGGCACTTGGCTTTTCCTCAACATGATTTTCTCTTAAATTCGTTAAATTATCCGTTTCCATATCTTAATTGTAGATAAATTAATCTACCTTTCGAATATTATTCTCGGTCGTTGCTCTATTTTTAATTACAATATATATATATATGTATATAACAATATTCGCACGAGGAGAAACATTGAAATTTATAACGTATGATATTTAAACGCTTATTGTATCTGATTTATGTTGATTTCAATGCGTATCATATTTTTTCTTCCGAATAATTAGATTATAATTACTTCGTTTTTTTTTTTATTTTTAATCCAATTGTCTCAATCTTATATGAGACTTGAGATATATTAACATTTTTATTATAATAATAATAATAATAATGAATAATTCATTTTATATTCCAACACATGTATAGAAAATACGTCACACTTAATTAAAAAACAAAGACAAAAAAAAACAGGAACATAAATGGGTGTAGTAAAAATTGCAATTGAAAGTCGATATTACTGACTGTTAAATGAATTAAAAAGGGAAATAAAAAGAAATAGAAATGTAAGAACGAAGTTGAAACGGAATGCATTTGTCGTACTTGATTAACGCCGATTCTGGTTATGCAAATCTCTCCCCCTCCCCAGCCCCACCCCTTGTCTATTTCTCTCTCTTTTTCTCAAATGGCTTTTAATATGTTTCGTATTTTTCTTTATATGTCCACGTAGAAAAGCGCATCCTTTTTTTTTTTTAAGCTTTCGTTAACGCGCGATCAAGCGCATCATTTAGGTCTCGGGATTATGGTTCCGACCAATAAGAGAATAATGCAAAATGACGATAAATTCATGGTGGTCTCTCTCGTTGTGCGGCGTCTCGTATGTCTTTCTTCTTCTTCTTCTTGTTTATTTTTTTAATTTATGTGTTCGGATATAATAGATCTTGTTTCATAGATCGAGAGATTTCGAATTAATCGATCTCAAATGCATTTGAGAATATATTCCCCGCGTTATATTACGAAGGATATAGGAGTCAACACATTTTAAAACGATTAATAAAACTCGAGCGGTCGAGTGTAATAAGATGGAAAAAAGAAAAAAAGAAGTGTCCTTGGATGTGATGTGTTTTTTTTTTTTTTTTCAATATGTCACGGATCTTGTAGCTACTTTTTTCAAAATGGAACTTTTAATCATCTCGCGAATCATTCAAGGAGGAAAAGTTAAATACGAAACATTGAAAATCAATACATTTTTATTTTTATTTATATTTGCATCGCGAGAAAAAAATTGATAATCGTCATTTTTGTTTTATGATATATTTAAAAAGAGAAAAAAAAGTATACCGTTGTACACATAACTTATGTAGATTATGAACATTAATTTATGCATTTAGGGTTAAGTAACTTGTATTTCTTAGAAAAAATGCATGGAAAAATAGCTTCTCTCCACAGAAGGAGATGCAACCAAGTTGTCAGCGATGATTCGAGTTGCACAATTCATGTATAAGCGCGTAATCGTGCGTGGGTAATTACCGTATCCAAGATAAAATCGATAAATTTACGCTACTTTACTAACTGTAATAGAAAAAACTCAGAAATCAAAAAAAAAAAAAAAAAAAAGAAAAGAAAATAAAAGTATTTGTTCGATAAACTCAGCACGTAAAAAAAAAACAACCAAACAAAATGCACGTAAATATCAGATCTATGATAAAAATGTTAAACATTAGACTCGTCTATCGTATTTCTTTGCTCGGAACGAAGGACAAGAAAAAACTCTGACGAGATTACGTTCATCAAATTTCTCGTCTCTCTTGACGAGATAAAAGATGAGATACGACGTCTTGCAACTCTCGAAAGATATCTTACATCAAGTTGAAGATTCCGACGACAGAGCCTATCACTTTGATTTCTTAACGCTCAAATAAACACCAACTCACCTAATCGTGGTATCTCCGACGTATAAAATAACTTGACCAACAAAAATCTTGTCCGAGAAGAAGAAGGAATACAAAAGAAAAGAAAAGGAAAAAAAAAACAAAAAGAAAGAAATGAAAATCCCCCGGTGAAAACGTCAGGGTTGCACTTTATTTGTTTTAATCCCAAATCAAGTACGCCGAAGTTCAAAATTCTGACCGAAGAAAAAAAATCAAAAGTCACTCGCGTTGCACTTAGTTTTCTTGATCGTCTTATCAGTTTTGTTTTTTTTTTTCTTTTTTTCTTCTCAAAACTTGTAAACACTTTCAAATTTTAAAACAAACGTACGTACGAGATACGATCTATTTAAAATTTTTAATTAATCAAAAAAACGTTCAATATGTTTATATTAATTAAAATGAATAATATAAAAGAGATACAAAAGAAGAAGAAGAAAAAAAAAAAAAAGAAAAAAAGGATAAAACAAAAGCACGATTTTTGAAACCGATTTTCTTCTTCTGTCACTCTGTGCGAGTGTTCACGACGCGTCGTGTCGTGAGAAGGACTGAATGGGTCTGCCAGACTCGAAACATAATCGCGTTTACGTGGACGCTGTTGTGGTAGATAGGCATATACACCTCTCTTCGTTTCCTTTCCTTTCCTTTCCTTTCCTTTAAACAAGTAGACGGTAAGACGAGTGGGGTAAGGAAAGATAGAATCTTCTTAAAAACCCTCTCCTCTTCTAACCCCTTCTCCTCTTCCCCACTACACCTCCCCAATACCACGTGCCATAAGCACGAGCCTCGGGGGAATCAGAAGCACCCACGCGACACCCGGTATATGTTGGACGTGGGTTGTAGAAGCCTCTGCATGGCATTGAGATAGACGAGCACCGATTCTTTCTTCTATTCTAAACGCATATCTCGTTTAGTTATTATTATTATTATGATTATTATAACTAAAGGATTCGTCTTCTTTTTCTTCTTCATTTCGATTATGTGGGCTTTACCCTATTTGGATTTATTTTGATTAAGAGTATTTTTTTATAATTTCCTTTCATTTTTCTTTTAGTATTAATGCAAGCAGTTAAAGTATAATGCAATTTCTTTATAAGTGGATTGTAATGGATATATAGAATTTTTATATCGAGGGTAGAAATTTATATATTACGTTTATAGAACGTAGAATTAATTAATTGTTATTCGAATGGATAGATGTCTGAATGTAGAGTCTGTATTGATTACTACAAATTTGTTACATAGTTAGTTCATTTATTATTAAAAGAAAATAGAAATGTTTTATTGTTACTTTTGTTTTTTTTATATGATTTAGAGAGATAATCTCTTTGAACAATTTAATTATTTACAAAAAATATATTTCTCTCTCTCTCGTATTCTTTTTTTTGATTTTTATTTAATATTAACATTGGATTTCCTAATCAGTAAACTTCTATTCTCTTCAATTCTCTCTTCGTGGGACCTAACACTTAACAAAAATACAACGTATTTTGAGACTCGAGAAGGAGATAAATATTTGGAGAAAGAGTGAAGTCAAAGGAAGATGAAGAAGAAGAAGATGAAAAAGAAGAAAAAAGAGGGTATAATAGAAACGGAGAAGGGACGAGAATACGCCCACGATCATCGTCAAATCTCAACTAACACGTATACTTCTAGATAAAATGAAGAGACTTATCTTAACGCAGATTGGACGTTACCTCGACTTGAACCTTTTTCCTTTTCCGTTACGAAATAATTATATTTTAAACAATCAAAAACTTGCGTATACTGTACAAGATATACCTATATTTGGTTGGCCAATAAAAAATGTTATTTTCAATACATTCCAAATATTTTTTTAATCATTTTTACATACAATAATTGATATATTGTTAAATAAATCATTTCTAAATTTGTGAATAAAAATATTATAATCTCATAGTGTTACGTTTTTGAATATAAATTATTGCAAAATTCTCGAGACTACTTTATTGGTCAACATTTGTTTCTTCTAATTTTCATTTCTTTTCGTCATCCTCAACATCGTCATGAATTTTATGTTCAATTGTTAAAAAATTTAATGAACCGTATCCCCATAAGTATTGTCTCCTCACTTACAATTTCTTTGTACGTTATTATCACCTCTCATTGTTTTTTAACATGACAAGATAATTGGAACGTTTATGGACAAAATTTATTCTAATTACTAACACACCAATCGTATACAACAATACTTCGAAAGTGTATAAAATGAACATGTTTTCTATTTGAGCTAACGTTTAAAAATATAATTTATTCCAAGAAGATTATGAGGAAGTGAATAACAACAATAACAACAAAATAGACGATTAAAAAAAGAAAAAAAAAAAGAAAGAAAGAAACTATAATTTCTAATAATAATAATAATAATAAAAAAATCGAATAAAAATAATAAACGTTGGTCTTTTGCACGAGATCATTAAACAGCGGCAGCTCGTTTGTTTGATGATGCCATATTACACTACAGTTTGAAAGTGAAAATCACTAATACAAATGTAGACACATATACATGTTTACTCCCACATAGAACTTCTACACATAGTTAGAGTTCTTTGAAAGTTCGAACGTGATATATCTGAAACGTGGAAAAAGTCGAGAGAGAAGAACGTTCGAGGATGATGTTCAAACGTTTAGTATATACTCATAAATATTTTACTTACATATATAAAACAGATTTTTTATTTCTTATATCATTTTCAGAATCTCTATAAATTATATCTTAATACCAAATATTATTGTGTTTACAAATATATTTATAATATAATAATATAATAATATACAGAATATCTCCCTATCGCGGAGGGGGTGCGCAAAAGTTAAGCAGAATAATTACAATATTTTTAAACAAATTTATTAACAACTGTTTCTATTCATAAAAGAAGATGCAATCAAGAATTAATATTAATTCACAAGTAAAATACATCAAATAAAATTATTCATATATTTATAATAATAAACAATAGCATTTATTTGAAAGATAAGTATTCGAAAATATTTCGTTTTCTTTAGAATGTGTAATATGGCAGACACTATGTTAGTCAGCCTATTGTTATCACATTTTTTCTATTTCCTTTTTTTTTATCTTCTTCGTCATTAGCACGACTGGTAAGTATATCTATAGATATACATATAAATTATCGTTTCCTGGTTCGCAATTATTCTTAAGACGAGAAGGTATATATCGAATCGGTTTTTTCTCTCTCTCTCTCTCTCTTTCTCTCTCTCTCTCTCTCTTTCTCTCTCTCTCTCTCTCTCTCTCTCTCTCTCTCTGTCTCTCTATTTATGTCTCTTACTTGGTAACATGCTTGCACCAAAGATAATGGCATTCTGGGCTCGCCCAGAGATGACACAACGTGCCAGCAATGGCTCTCTTAAAACCACGTGCATTGAAAACTGTATACTTTTACATGTTGTCTTTCGACCGAGGAAAATGATTATTATTTTTCATGTGTTCATTATATAGATGTACAGTTAATCATATTTATCTATATGTAAAACATGTTTCATCAGAAGACCTGTTTTAATTAACTAAATAGAAAGAAAAAAAAAGATGAACAATTTTAAAAATAGAGCAATCAATTACATGAAGAAGATGCATGCAGAAAACTTAGCTTTGTGTCACAATTTATTTTCCGAGAGTCTTGTACAATTTTCATCGAACATTTATTCTAAAATTCTTGACGCTTTACAACGAAAAATACCATTTTTATATAATTAAACGTAAAATCTTTATTAGAATAATGAAAAATATATATAAATCGAATATGAAATTCTTGCATGAAAATGACGAAATAAATAAACGTTTATTTTTTAATTGCAAATTTTCAAAAGGATGGTCTTTTTATTTTTATTTTTATTCTTATCTACACGATTCTTCTTTCTTTCTTTTTTGTTCTTTTTTGCAAAAAAATTGAATAAAAATGAGAACTTTTTGTAAGATGTAGAAAGTATGAATCGAGAGTATAATCGTATGTACAGTTATATTCAATGTCGATAGATGGTTGAGGGGAATGACGTGGATCTTTTTTTAATGAGCGAAAGGTCACTTCCGGTCATGCAGAAAACGGAAACACAGCGCGTGCTCCTCCATATCCGGTGGTAGCTCGAGCGATAGCTCCTCGTAACACCTGAGTGCGTAACGCACTAATATAAGTACTGCGCACTGCGCACCACTCACCGATGCGTTTCTAACAATAAGTGCAGACACACTTGGAGATCTTCTTTTTTTTTTTTTTTTTTCTTTTTTAACGGGGTAATTTTTTACCGCATCGTAAATATTAAGTATTGATCTACCAATCAATCATAGATAAATCAGCTAATCAATTATCTATTATCCATTATTACGTCTAATAAATGTTTTTAATAATTAGAACGAGTACAAATTAATTAGTATAGAAATTTTTATTTAGCGTGTATGTGTGTGTACGTGTGCTTTAAAAATGCGAAAATATTTTAAATATATTTTTATAACGGAATTTTGTGTTTATACCCCGTCGCGATTGTTAAACATCGAAGATCGATAGATCATTAATCAGATATTATTATCATGATTAACGTAAATGGTTTTCGTGATAAATTTCAATTAATTGGTACACATATATTTATTTATTATGCGTACGCTTGTTCGTGTATTTTAATTGAAATTATTTTATTCCTGATTATTTAGTATCGATGATCGATTGATCATTAAATCAGCAATTATTGATTATTATGTTAACCATAAATTGAAATAAATGAATATACATGTTTATCAATTTCAAATATATATATATATATATATATTTTGCTTTTGATTAGACATAATCATGACATCTATAAAGTAACGTAAGTAAACATTCATTTTCTTCTAAATCAGAAGACTCATTGCATTTCGCGTGGGAAGAAGTTACGTGGGCGAATTTCTCCAAAGGTCACAGTTCAAAGACGTTTTTTATGATTTCACGTGTACACGTAAATCTAACTTCTCTAAATATTTCTTGGTATTGAATATACCCAGAAGTGTGTATTTAATAATCTTATATAATTATCTTTTCATGTATGTTATATTATGTATCTTTCAAATACCATCTAAATTAAATGAAAGTGTTCTAAAAACATAAAAAAAAAAAGGGAAAAAAAATAATTCTAATATATCATAAATTTCGTATAACAATAACGATGCAAGATAACAAATTAAAAAAGGAAAATGAAAGAATAAAAATGAAATAACGGATTACAATCTCATTAACGTTAAAGTAAATAACGAAGTGTTTAATAGAAAAGAAAAAAAAAACAATCTATGAAATCAGTAGATCTCGATTAAATAAAACGAAAGGGAGGTCTTTTTTATTCCCTCGTGAGAAAGAGTAATGCATTTTAATAATAATTATCTAACCCCTTTACGATAAAATCGAAAAACTGTCGACAATTCTCTACGTGCGTTTCTACCCCTTTCTCTAACGAGCCACCCCTCCCACCACCCATTCCACTCTTTGGAAATGAATTGTAGTACGCGTTATTCGGTGCTTGATCGATTCTCGAATTGATTCTGTCGAAAATTGACAAGGCTCGTGTTAAACTGAAACGTGCATGACGAATTATTTGCTTTCGTGACTGGCGGAACAAACAAACATTAACAGAAACTGAGGGACGGACGGACGGACAGCTGGTCTTTACAAACTACGGAACACATTGTATAAATATTTACAGTTGAGAGAGCGAAACGATATGCGGAAATCTATTTGTAATTAATTATATTGCACTCTCGGTGGGATAAGACGAATAGATAGGTTTTCTTGCTAGTAATGCATAAAGTGAAAGCGATTTCACGCGCGGTATGAGAAAATTCAATTTCATGGATTATTATATGCATTTATAATACCTATCGCGGGTTTCCTTACTTCTTTTGCTTTTTTTTTTTTTTTCTTTTTCTTTTCCTTGTTTTACAAAACATAACACAAACATTTTACATACTTCAGTCGCGATTTATTAATTTTCCCACAAGATAAGATAAGTATTAAAAATATTGAATAAATAGATTAAACTGAAACACACGATTGTTTTGTGAGTGAAAATGTAATATATTAATACGATTTTTTTATATATATTATTATCATTATATTTTGATTTATATTAGATTTCCTCGGTAAATTTAATTCGTTCTTTTTTTTTTTTTCTTTTTTTAATTCGTTTGTACGAGAAACGAAATTACTTTCAGAACGACCGAATGATTTTTAAAACGTTAATAAATTGCAAATGTTAATGATTTCTAAAAAGTGGGTCGATTGATTTTCTTTTTCTATATACGAATACTATACTTGGGCATATATTTTTAATGGAATAAAATATTCATGCACAGTTAGCAAGGTTTACTTTCTTTTTCCTATATTAAACTTTTATAAAAAGTTAAATAAAAAATGATGAATAGATCGATATACCTTTTTTTTCGAAACCAATGATTGGTTTAAAACCGAATCATGGGAAATAACCAACGGATGGTTTAAATTCGTTCACCTTACGAGCTTTGTTCAACTTGTCGAAATAAAAATTCTTATCCATTCGCATGATCTTCTTCAATTTTACTTTGTTAAGTTCATCTTGTAATTTTGCAAATTCTTTTTGAATTTGACAAATATGATAAGACCTTTCTATGATTAAAATAATGATACCTAAAATGGCACCACCAATCAGTAATGCCAAAATCGGTGTTATGTCCCACAAAGTAACAGCAGTGTGAATAATTTTCGATAAATTAACTTGTACAACGAACATTCCTCTCAAACGATTCATTATACCGCTGTCTATGAATTTTTGCAAACTATAAAAATGAATAAATTTATTGTAATTACGAATAATGATCGTCATTAATCATAAAAAGAAAAAGTAATGAACTTACTGATAATTAATGATACCCTTGAAAGGGCTACCCTTTGGCACAGTCATTGCCAGACTATCGGATCTACCAGTTTCTATAAAATTAACTTTACATGGTAGATAAAGATTTATTGCTTTTTTTACTTCTTCGGTTGCGTAGAAGGCCACTTTCTCTGTACATACCTATGGAAAAAATGAAAATGCTTGTATTAATACGAACAACTAAGTATAAATACATTTTTCCAGATATAACAGTTGTTACTTAAAGAAAGGTTTCTCAAAGTGTCGGTTACGACCCTATCGACTCTATATAGGGTCAACAAAATTTAGGGGATCGTCAAGTGGAAAAGTTCGAGAATCTCTGGTCTAGAGATATCACTATAATCACGATTAAAATAATTCTTTACTGTTGATAATATTTTAGTGTTAAGATACCTCATGGAATCCTTGAGATAAAGTGGTTGGTAATTTATTTTTCGGTTTCATTAAACTCATCATTTGGATGATAACTTCATCTTTGGAATTCTGAGTAAAATAATGAGAAATTTGTTCATTATATTTAAGAAAATAAATAATAAAGAAATGTTGAATTGTATTTTATTCATGATAAATTTACCGCGAAGAGGTCGTAATCAGCACTGTTGCCGAAAACAATCAAGTTGTAGGAACCATCGTTGGCAAAATCGTTGAGAGTGGAAAAAGGTAAACTGTTTGTGGTCACGGTCAAGAAACTAATTAAAGAAGCCGAGTAAGCAGCCGAGACTATTATGGCCGAGACGAAGATGGAGATGAAAGCCAGACGTAAAGAAGAATCGGTGGGAAATTCTGAAAGCGTATAATAATGCATTGAAACCATAATAATATAAGAACTCTCACATATAAATAGTTTATTTAGTTTTTGTTTCATCAACTCATATACAGATACCTGATATTCCTTGCTGACAATAAATACCCCATACGTGTATATAATTTTCTGACAAAACAGATCCGGAAATGTAAAAACTTTTTGTCTTAATTATGGTCAATAAAATGGGCGTCGTCGTTATCATTAAAATTATTATTGCCCAAATTCCTGGACTAAATGTCTGGAAAAAAAATAAAACTTATATAATAACGCAATAAATTAGAGACAATTAAATTACAAATATTAATATATGTTTTTAATAATTTTCCAATGTAAATAAATTTTGTAATATGGTGACCAACGAATATAAATATAATAATTAATATTATTTGAATAATATTTGGATGAAATTAAACCTTGAAATATGCGGACCAATTAATAACAGAACCAGGATTTTCTTTCATATACAATCGATTACGCGAAAGTAAAAATGGCAAGGTGAAATCGACAGCTTCCATTCTATTAGTCGTCACTGTAAATTCAGCTACACCTAAATCAATTTCACCGGAAACCAATTGTCCGATCACTCCGTTCCAAGTTTCATTTTCTTTGTCCCAACTGCCATAAGCATCAACAGGCTCCAATACCTCGATAGTAAAGTTTATCGTCTTGCTTAATTCCATGACTATTACTCCTAGTAACTTGGTCAGCTTATTATTTTTTGTCCCGATAAACGAGGAATCCTATTCGTAATGATTATTATGTTTATATATAAGGATCACTCATTTGACAAATCGATTAACTTTCCCTAAACAAAAAGTAGAGAATCTTTGATTTATTACTGAACATAAAAATACAATAAACATTTATATATCACGTAGGGATTGAAAAATGTAAGTATTAAAAAGTTAAGTATTGATCTAATGGTTTGATAGTAAAATATAAAAAGAATTCAACAACTGGAGTTAATCGTTTTGTGTGATTCGTAATGTAAATTATTATAGAATTTATAAATGAATTATACTTTGACTGTGCCAATGCGTAAAACTGCTCCAAAAAGGTTGCTTCTCCGACCGTAAAGGCTTTCATTGCTAATTACGGAAAAATAATTTCCAGGTTTCCAAGTAGCAAAATTAGAAGTTATCGTGTTATTACCTTTTACGGAATACCTAACGTTCGATAAAAATAATTGCATCTACATATAAAGTAAATTGCAAAATACATGAAATATTATGACATTAAACATTCGAAATAACCTACCATTCCTTTAATATCGTTTCGTTGTAGCAAAGAATTAACATCTCCGTATCAAAGTTGAGATTGAAAAAATTGCCAATAGGATTTTGACAAAATTCTTCCATCGGGTTACCTGGTGTCTCCATAAATAATACGAACCAAACGAACAAGGATACTTCGAGTTCCTTGCTGACCTTCGAGAATTCTTCGAAATTCTCCCACGTAGAAAGAAGTATAACGAACAATGGTTTTGACGTCGGATTATATTTTTTATTGTCCATGGCTAGATCCGTGAAATTGATACTGATAGATAGGATTCCTTGTCGAGAGAGTTCACGTGACCATGTGTGGATCATAGTTGACATTTGCATGTCTATCGAACCATTACAAAATTCATTTATATGGTTCCTATATATTAAATCGATTTTTTCTAATATTTATAATCAAATATTCAAATAATTCATTTAAAAAAAATATGAACAAACAAAATATATTTATACCAAACCATTTATTTTGACCAGTTAACTGTTAACGTTGCATATGAGTCATTTTTAAAAGAAATTTGTTTTTACATCATGACTCATATATGCGAAATTATACCACGTAATTATCTTTTTAAAATAGATGTGAGACATGTTAACATTGAACAAAAAAGTATAACAAAATACTGTCCAAATAAATGTAAACCAAACCGTTAATTATTTAATCAAAATATACTTCATTTTCACTTACTATCGGAATAACCACTCTTCACAAAAAACACACACGAGGTTTCGTAATGGGTGTATACTTGGGTGATAAGAAAAATATGATCATGAGTGGTTAAACTTAAACCAATGACAATGATACCAGTGAATGTGATATAAAAAACGCAATAAATTATAGGAGACATGTTGGTCTCATGACTAATACAATTAAATCTGATTTCTTATTTTCTTTAACGCTTAACAATGTAATGTAAGTAACAATAAGGTTGAAAATAACATGATACAATTTTTTCAATAAAGATAAGAAGGAGTTCGAAAGGTGTCCGGTGTACTACGAACACGTGATTGAATTGAACGACTGAAAGGTGATTGTCGTTTTTCCACGCTCGTTTTTATCTACTTCCGAAGATCTATTGTATATAAACATATACATACATACATACAAATTCACATATATACCGGGTGAGACATTTAAAACAAGCCATCTGAATAACTACATTACTATTGATAGTATTTAATTTATTTCTTTTTGTAATAATAAATATCTCAAGGGGGAAGAATTTGATAGTAAATAAATGTTAATATATTATTTTATTTAAAAAGATAGAATTGACCTTACGTATATATTTCCTTTATTCATTCATTAACAAAAAAAAATATCAACTAATGACTTACCGATAAATTTACTTATTAGATTTAATAGTAACAGCGTTTAAAAAAGAAAGAATGTTAGTTTTGATTTTATTTCCTTCGCACAAATTCTCAGGTATTTATCAAAGAATTCGAATTGAAATAAATATCGTGAGAATTGGGTAACACATTTTGTTCTATCAATTAATAAAAATCGTATTATTTAAGTGACCTGTCTTAAATACCTCACCCTATATGTATGTATATATATATACACACATATATATTTATATGTGTATGCGTGTTTCTATCTATACGAGAGTATTATACGGTTTTATTCCTTGATCACCTACTTTCTATATTATGTACTTTATATATTACTATCGTGTACGTATTTATGGTATATATGTGTATTTATGTGTGTGTGTCAAATGTATCAATGTAATATTTGCGTTGGTCGTTGCATTTTTATCTAACGTAGAGATGAGCCAAAGATAAAAAAGAAAAAAAAAAGAAAAAAGAAAAATGAAAAGAAGATAAAAAATAAAGGTTGCCTCTATCAGGAAAATTACGAACAAGCTGCGAATTATATTTCCATCATTTTCCACTGGCAACCACTATCATCACGAACGCCATTCACATCATTCCCACTATATTACATATGAAACATCGTTAATGTGTTGGCCTGACCGTCGTCGACCGCATGATATCAGACACATATGGGAAATGGGAAAAAGATTTGAGAGAAAATGTTGAGAAAATAGTGTACGGTTTCTTTCTTCTAAACGACGCATACCTACATATGACAAGTGTCGGGTTTTTACTTTTATATTTGGATTTTTTTTCCTACAACATATGGATTTTCGTTGGATTCTTTGGTTCTCGAAGAATTGCATTTTTTAATTCTCTCGTGTTTTCTTTTTATATATGAGAGTGAATGAGGAAGATGATGGATAAGGTTTCAAAATTATTTCTATTTATTTGGCAAGTATTTTGTGCATGCGAACATTTTGTTCAATAAAAATAATCATTTGTCACTATTTTAAAAATAAATTCAGAATTTTATTTACAAGTTATTGATTGATGCATATTAATATTTTATTATAAGTAATAATTACAAAAGTTTTAAACATACTGACCCAATGAAATTCAATTTTTTCTTTTCAAAATCATCATTACAGTTAAAAAGAAATGTAACTTTTTTATCGGACACATTATATTTACGTAAATTTTGATTAGAAACTTCTAACGAGCTAATATTAAATAAAATATTTTCGTAATTTTAATTTCTTTCCTCCTCTCCCATTTTTGATTATAACATTCTTTCTTTTACCATGCGCAAAATAACATTTTTCTATGATTAACATGCAAACACTTAGGACAATTCCTATTTTGAAAAACGATAAAATCGGTATAATACTCCAAAATTGTAAACCATGTAAATCTAGTTTCTTTTTAAACTTTTTTTTAATTTGATAACCGTTTCTTATTCGTGTTATCATACCGTTTCTCATTATTTTAAATATACTGAAATAATGCAACATTCGTTAATAATTTTATTTTATAATACAATCATTTCTTGAATTGTTATGTGCAATAAATTTTTTTAATATTAATTAATACACATAGAAAATTTAGCTATTCTTGATTTTTATTTATTACTTACTGATGATTTATCAGACTGAGAAATTGATTCTTTTTCGACCACATTAATGATACACTATCTATATGACCAAGATTAATGCGTGCGATATTGCAAGGTATTTCAGGATCTAGAACGTTTCTTACTTCGGTTGACACGTACATCGCTACATTACGTTCATTACAAACCTGTAAACTCGTTATATTTTTTTTCAAATGATTTAATATTGGGTCATTCGAAAAGTAATTTCATTTTTTCAATTTTCAACAAAAAAACAATTTTTTCGTTTCTACGTAAAACGATATTACTTATCGAACAACCCGATAATTAATAAATACAATATATATTTTTTTTTAAATATAATTACCTGAAAAAATCCTTCGAGATGCGTTAAGGGTAATTTTTCTTCGGGTTTCATAAAAGACATGATTTTCTTTGCTAACGGTTGTTTCGAATTCTATAAATGTTTATTAACAAATTAAAGTATCGATCACGTACGATCAATATTTGCTGCCTTTATTTATATATTCATAAATATTTGGATATAATAATATACAAAATGGTTTTAGTAAATTAAAAAAAAAAGATGAAAAATGTAAATAATATAAAAAAAATATAAAAGATTATTTATTAAATAACTTACAGCGAATACATCGTATTCCAAGCTGTCCTTAGGTGAAATTAATGTGTAAGTACCATCTTTTACAAATTCCTCCATCGATAAGAATGGTAAACGATTGATAACGTTTGTCAGAAAAGATATCAACGAAGCTGAGTAAGCTGACGAGACTATAAAAGCCGAAAGAAATAATGAAAAATATGCCAATCTTAGAGAGAACCTTTGAGGAAATTCTAAAAATAGATAAAAAAATCATTTATTTATACATTTTAAAGGCTTCAAAAAAATTATATTTTTACCACCAAGATATTACATCGAATTTAAAGCGAATGATATATGTAGACACACTTTATTCTATAAATTTACCATCGAGTCCCTGTTGACAAAAAATACCCCAAATTTGTAGATAAGAATCCAAAAACAATGACACGAATTTACGTTGCTTGGCAATAATTTTCATGAATGCCAACAAAATCGGTGTCGTCAAGATTAAAATGATCAAAGATATCCAGATTTTATAATTGAATGTCTAAAAGACAAAATAAAGAACATAAGAAATAACAAGAGCGAAAAATAAGGTAAATGTGTGTGTATGAAAATGAATTTCATGAAATAAAAAGTAAATGTAAAGAAATATTTAATACATACTCGAAAATAATTGGACCATTCTACACTGGAAACATCAGGTTCCTTGATATACATCGAAGTAGATGAAAGAATGAACGGTAAAGTAAAATCAACAACTTCTGATCTGGATTTACTCATGGACACGAAAGATATTGTAAATTGTGCACGATTGGCAACCAATTCACCTACTGCACCGTTCCACGAATTATACTTAGCGTTCCATCTACCATTCGACGAAGATTCATTGACAATAACGAAAGAAAAGTTAACTAATCTGGTAAGCTCTAATAATATTTTACCACAGGAACCAGTCAGTTTACCATTTTCGTCCATATTGATGAAAGGATTGCTCTGAAATATTTACACGAAATTTTAATTGAAATGTTAACAAAATTCTATTTAAATATTAATTATATTAATTTAATCTCTTTTTCTCTTCAATTCTTTGACAACTTTATTTCTATAAGAGAAATTGTTTTAAAAATAAATATATACAATGTTGATTTGAAATTTTCTAACGGAATAAAAATTTGGTTTTGAAATAGTTGAAAATATTTGCTTACCAGCACAATAACAGCTGGAATGACTAAACCTTCCAAACTGTTTCTCCTTTCGTATAAACTAAGTTCATTTAAAAGCATTAATGTTCCATCAGATTCCCACTCAGCCAATTCGAATACTTTAGTTTGATTAGTTCTCAGAGAATACCACTCCCGCATGATCTTGTCTTTTGGACAAGAGACCAGCATCTCAGTGTTGAAGAGAAGATTGAAGGGATTACCTTTTGGTATAGGACAATAATCCTTTTGATTGTATCCTGGTAAAAATATGACGTACCAGTAGGCTGAGGACATGTCGAAGTTTCGAGTACTCTTGGAAAATTTTATAATCGATTCATTGTCCGATAAGAATACTACAAAAAGAGGACGTACAATTCGATTCTCGTAATAGGATATTTCTCGCATGTTCGATATTTCTGTCCCGAGTGCCATAAATCCTTCGCGAGACAACTCACGAATCCAACGATGAATTAATCGGCTAAATTCTAAATCTAAGAAAAATTTTATTATTATTTTTAATTATATATATAATGTGTATTAAAATGTAGAGAATTCCAAAATTTATTTTTAAAAAGAATTAAATTTTAATGTGCACAAGGTGTTTAGTAAATTAAATAATAAATAATAAATAAACATATTGAAATATTATTATCAAATTGTTATTGTTGTAAACAAATTTTCCATTTTCAATCAAATAGTGAAAAATAAATGCAAGGTATTTGTGAAAATTATAATTTTTCTATATCCACCATACATTTTCATCTGTACATTTTCTGTCATTCATATAAAATAAATGAAGCATCTCAAACTAATATACGTTTCGTGATTATTTTGATTAAAATAGTTAGATTTAATACGTACCTTCTGATGTAGTACGAAGATAGAATAAAAACACACTTGAAGTTCTGTAAAATTTGCATACGTTTATTATGATCGAAATATAATTCGTATGGTGATCATTGGTGATTCCTGTTTTAACAAATTCAAATAGAAGCACGACGATGATAACATTTTTCCACTGTGACATCTTTCTTATTTTCTCTTCACAAATTTACAACATTAACAACACAAAATTTTCGGAATAAATTTCGATGAATTCCAATCAACGGGATGACAGATATGATCAAATTGGTACTTAATCATCTATGAGAGAACAAAAAAATTGTCCGTTCTAATATAGAATACAACGAAGTGTGGGTTGAGTTTGATTGAAAAGTTTAATCGATCATCAAATGAAAAAACGTGTTGAGCAAGAAATAAGGGCGCGAACAAGGACGAACACTACGAACGACTAAGTTTCCAACTACGAGTAGAAGTAATTTTACCTGCACTGCAGGTATAGCCCAACAAACAGACTCGGATGCACTCAAACATAATTCGATTAGATCTTTTAACATTTTTTACATCCACTGTCATTTCCTTATTTCGTTTATCAAATAAATAAAAACTTTCTTCATGATTATTGGAAATTGATCGTATGTGTGAAATGGTATCAATATGTACATTATGATTATTCCAAATCATAAATGCATACATTGAAGTAAAATAATATAGTTTTTTTTTTAATCACATCCATCCCTATTACAAAGTCAATCATAAAAGGATATGCGGAACAATTTACAAATTGCATGCGCATGCGTTCTAATGGAATATTAGATGATTGCGACAGATAAAAGATAACTGTCTCTCTCTCTCTCTGTCTCTCTCTTACTTTTTATTTCTGTCTAATACCTCTCTCTTTCTATGTGAAATAATTTGAAATTTGATATCTCTTAGTCCGTATTTTTATATACTGAATGAGTTAACTATTAACTATCGTTGTTTTAAATAAAAGAAAAAAAATTATGTTTGAAAAAAAAGTTATATTTTAAAATAAACATTTTTTACTTTAAACATTAAATTACAATGTTAGATTGTAAGATTATAATATTGTAAAGAAACTAAAAGATGAATAAACATGGACAATTTAACTGATAAATGATAATAATTATTGACTCACTTGGTATACGGACAATTTTATCTTCGATTTTCTAACGACGTATGTACTTTCATGTTACTTTAGATTCTCTCATTTGTAAAGATCGCAAATATTTAGATTAAAAATCGTTCTGAAGTAACGATGTATTTCTGTCATTTTCCTGTCGACTTTAATCATAAGCATTACATGTCAACCTTGATTGTAACTACGAATACAAATTGAAGAGGAACACTCGACTCGATTATTACGAGAAATACAATTTTCTTCTATAGAATTTGTTTTCTTTTTTCTTTTTCTCTCAAATACATTTCTTTTTATATATTTATTTTCAAATTCTTCGTCAATTTAATAAAATGCCGAAATTTGGTAATAAGTTATATTTATAATTAAATACTCAAATATATATTTTTTATATTAATAATTCCGACATTATTTTTATTTTGGTCAAATTAATTTTAATATTATTTAAATAATTATCCTAAACACACACAATTTTGAACAAAGTGGTCTTTATGATTTTCAGTCGATTAGATTTTGTTCACAATTTCATCTACCTTTTTCGTCACACGTGCTTTTCTTCTTTTGTAAACAAATATTTTTCTTAACAATAATTCTATTAATAATATACTAATGCTTATAACAAAACCAATTTTTAAAACATCAAAAATAGGATTCACCGAGTGCATGGAAACGCTTTTATACTTTAACCCATGACAATTAGATATCTTCTTGCTTTTTCTTATGAGACGATCAATAACACCGTTGTACAAAAACTTTCTCAAACTGTCAATGAAAAAATATACTAATTAAACTTTTATATGCGTCAATAATTTTGGTTATAAGCAAACAAACAAAATTCGTTTACTTACTGATGATTTATCAAATCGATGAATGGATTATTTTTAGTTAGGATCATCGACAATGTAATTTTTCTGTCACCTCTTATTCTAATCAAGTTACATAACGAATGATTTCGTACCGACAATCTTATATCCACGCTTGTATAAAATGTAACTCTTTGTTTGCTTTTACAAACCTACAATCATTTTCACATTTTAAAAAACTAGGTCATTTGTAAAGATATCATTCATTTTTCCAATGTAAAATAAAAAAGTATTTTTTTTCTTTTTTCATATTTAAAATCTAACGCGTTTTAAATGACCGTGACTTTAGTACAATTTTGCAAATATATTTGATATAAATCAAGATTAATAATAGCTTCTACTATTTTGTATATTATTGTATTTAAAGAATAAAATTTTGTAGATTTTGCATCATAGATAAAAAATATTTACCAATAGAAGGCCTTCGAAAGCTGTGGTTGGTAACTCATTTTCCTTTTTCATGATTTTCATAATCTTTTTCGATGTTGAATCATTGGCATACTATGAATAAAAATATAACAATTTAACGATAATCTATTTCGAGGTTTAAATTTTATTTAATAATACTTACAGCAAACATATCATAGTCCGATGCACCCCTATAAACTGCAAGCTGATAAGTCCCATCCTCGACGAGTTCTTCGAGTGTTCGGAAAGGTAAAGAATGAATCCTGTTTGTTATAAATGATACTAATGTTCCTGAATATGCAGTGAAAACTACAAATGCGGATAAGAAGGTTGAAAAGTATGCCAATCTTAAAGACAGTCGATAAGAAAATCCTAAAAAAAAATAAGAATTTAATTTTAATACTTTTCATAAGTATGAATTATTTTAAATAGATCAGGTTTATGTCTTAAGAAAATTATGTCAATATAAATTATTTTAATTAATAAAATAAAGGACAAAATAGTTGTGTTTTAAGAAAAGAAATAAAATTTAGATGATTTATAGTCAACTATAGTACAGCTATGTTACTATTTAACTTATTTTTATAATAATTTGAAAATTTCTTATATATATCAAAAATGTACAAACCATCAAGACCCTGTTGACAAAAGATACCCCAAAATTCAAGATAATTTTCTAAAACCATAGAAATAATCCGATAAGTATTACGTTCTTGAATATCATTCATTTTCAAGACACTCACAAGTGATGGTGCCGTTAATATGATTACTATAATAAAAATCCAAATTTTTAAATCGAATACCTTAAAAAAAGAAAATGATCAAACGTATAATTTAATATTTTTGTCGGGAATTAATATGAAATAAATATTAATGATACTAACTTTAAAATAACCGGTCCATTTGACATTATCATAAAGTGGGTTCTTTATATAAAAATACATATGGTTAACTAAAACGGGTAAAATATAATCAACGACATCGAGCCTGCTATTTGTTAATGAAAATTCACCAATTGCAATGTCGGCTCGACCAGCTACTATTTCACCAACTGCACCAGTCCAAATTTGATTGTCGTCGTCCCATCTTCCGTATTCTTTAACAAATTCTACGATGTTCAATGTAAAATTAGCTGCTTGACCTAGCTCGGTTATTACATCTCCGAATAATCCACGCAAGGAACCATTTTTTTCTACCTCAATGTATGGACTATCCTGCATTTAATATTTAAAAAATAAAAACATTTTAGAAATACACAAATTAATTATAAATTATTATTGTTAAATACACGTAGAGATTATCAAAATGTATGCATCCAGAGATTAATACGAATAAAATGAATTATACTTGTAATAAATGTAAATGCCCCTTTCGAAACTGCAACACTTTCTACACGTAAGTCTGAATAAAAATCATATATACTTTTTCTTTTTCTTCTTACCTCGACGATAACTGTCCTAAGTTCCAATCCATCCATGTTTTTCCTTCTATGATACATTGTCAGGTTGGTTAAAAATTTAAATGCACCATCAGGTTTAAGTTTAGCCAAATCAAAAGTCTCAGTTTTATTGTCTCTCAAGGAATACCATTCTCGTATGACACTGTCTGGGGGACAGGTGACTAACATTTCGGTGTTGAAACGAATGTTGAACAAATTTTTCGATCTTTCTTGACAATAATTTTGATGATAATTTCCTGGTAAGAAGATAACGTACCAAGCAGGAAATGACATGTTGAAGATACGAGATGCTTTTGAAAATTCTGCTACTGATTGATCATCTATCAATATGACAACAAACAATGGTTTTCGTATTTTGTATAAGTACCATGACGTGTTTGACATATTCAAAAAGGGTATGTTAATAAAAGAAATTTTGTTTCGAGATAACAAACGTGCCCAAGTTTGTACCATGGTATTAAATTTTAAATCTGAAAATATTGGAATAATTGTGTAAGAATAAAATATTTTGCATTGCAAAAATTTGATCTCTCAAAAGTTAATTCAATTATTGAAAGACAATACTTTAATATTTCCATATTATATTTTTGAATATCGTATTATGCATAAACTATTCGTGCATCCTAATATATTTAATTTAATTTTGTTGTTTAAATTATTTTAATTACATATATTTATAATTTAATTAACTTTTCCTGAGGACAATCAAATACACGTTAACGAATGAATTAAATCGTACGTACCTCCGATATAAGCAGCAGTGTATAAGAGAAATACGGAAGATGTTTTATAAAAATGACATATCTCGATAACGTTAGAGACATAATTTTCCGCGAGAAATCTATCCGATGAAAATGTCCGGGAGTTGAAGAAACACATGACGTAGGATAAGAAAAATAAATATGTGAATAAGAAAACTAACAAACTTGACATGATAAACTTTGACCTGGTTCTAAACACACTGTGTACGATGTTGTAAATGAAATGTATTTTCAAAGTATGGGAATGAATGGAAAGAAATTTCTCTGGTCAAATGGTTGGAATGAAGAGGAGGTTCATAAATTAAACGTGGAAAAAAGTCTAACGATAATAAATGATATTTTATCAAGATTATTTCTAATCTTTGTCAATATGTTTAACCTTTCTGATGGCAAGATGCGAATTCTCTCATAAATTTACATACACGTTGATACACATAGCGATTACTATCATGGGAAATTTGACACGTTGCTGCGATCGAAATTTTACTCGTTCCAAATAGGAAAATTATGTTTATTAAAAAACTCCCGACGATACGAGATTCGATTTATAAATAAATAATATATTAAATGTAATTTCTTTTTTTATTTCTTTCTTTCTCTTTTTTGTCCCGACTATAAAATAATGGATATAATATACTTCGTAGAAAAATAAAATATTTCTACACTTTGAAATAATTCAAATATGTGTGGGTGTGTTCGATGAACGAAGAAAAAAGAAACTATGTCATAAGTATATATGTTTAAGGATATAATAATAAAAAAATATTTATATATATTCTTCTTCAATTTAATGTTGTAATTAAATATGCAAAAGCTTAGATCTATCTGAGCGTGTTTAAATTCCATTAGAAAATTACAATCAAAATAAAATATGTAATTTGAATAAGAAAAAATTGAACATTGGTATTTTCGTTAATATCGAATTTGCGCAAATTTGCGATTAGAATAGTATTGTGGAAAATTATTTTTCCTTTGTAAGTAGAATCCTGACGATTTGATCGATATAATGTGATCCACCGTCAACGATTTCTTTCTGTTATAAGCAAAAATACATTTTTCTAAGATTAGAATAAGAACACTCAAAACAACACCGATTAGGATGAACAGAATGAGTAATAAAACGCTGTTTATGTGAACCGGTTTTGGATAAGGCATAACATTGAAATTCTTTTTAAATATCGTATCTTTCAAACGATACATCATTCCATTGTTGATAAATTTCTGCAATCTGCAATAACAGTGTTCATTAACAACGTAGAATAAATGAAAATGAATATTATTTATTATGTACCTACTGAAAATTAATAACCTCGGTGAATGGATTATACTTTGACAAAGCAATAGCTAAAGTTTCTATACGTCCAGTTGGAATGGCAACAACGTTGCACGGTATTTTAGAATTTACGCTCTCCTTTCTTGAGAATGACGTGTACATTGCTAATTTATTATTTTTACAGATCTGTAAGTTAATAATAAATATTATTAATATAATTGATGTATTTTTTATTAATGTAATAAAAATTATTTCTTTTTATATATATTTTTGTGTTTGTAATAACATTTCGAACATTACCATTCGAAATGCTTCTTCTGTTGTTTCCGGCAATTTGTCTTCATCTATAATCAACTTCTTTAATTTCTGCATTAGCGGATCTTTTGAGTTCTGCAAATAAAAATATTCTATTAGATAAAAATAGAATACAGGACGAGATAAAGGTTGTTTTATTCAAAGATTCGTTTATGTGAGTAATTTGTTCATGCAATGATAGTTAACGGCTGATATTTTTCTACAATATAGCTTTTCATGTGATTATTATCACAATAATATATTTTATTAAATTTTATTTCTTTTTGTTATTGTGCACATCTTGTATTAAATCGTTTTAAAAATGAATCACAAATTAACCAAAGAAGTGTTTTTTGTGTTGCTAACAATATTTATGATGGAAAAATTAATAAAGGCACAAAATTTTGGGGAGACAACGCGCGAATTTTATTTAGCCCTTTATTAAATGAAATATTAGAATAAAATTGATTGAGAAAGAATAACTAGCATACTCACTGTGAACATATCATAATCGGAAGAAGCATGATAAATAGCTAATTGATAAGTACCGTCTTCAACAAAGGTTTCTAACGAATTAAAAGGTACGGTTTGCATATTAGAAGTTAGAAAACTAACCAAAGCTGCAGAATAAGCAGCCAATAAGACGACAGCCAAAATCGATATAGAAAAGTATGTTATTCTTAACGACGAATTATTAGGAAAATCTAAAAGAAATATAAAATGTATTATTAAAAAAGACAAGTCGCTCTCCCCTCCCCAAAAAAAAAAAATTAAAAAAGAAATTAGAATTAAAACAATATTGTATACAACCAGCGAGTCCTTGTTGACAAATTATTCCCCAAATCTCGAGAAAATTATCTGATAACAAATTTACGACGCAACGATCTGTTTCATTTTGTTTTTTTATAAAAACCAATAAGATCGTTGTGACAATTAATATTCCAAACATAGTAATCCAAAGTGTAGAAGTAAATGTCTGAAAAAAAAATAAAAAACCAAAAAGTAGTAACTATTAAATTAACAAGATTTAAAAATGTCAAACTAAATAATGTTAATTATAAATTATCGTACTAAGAAATACGATGACCATTTAATAACGAATCTTTGTGGTTTTCGTATGTATAGACAATTTTTGGATACTAAAAGAGGAATAGTAAAGTCAATGACGTTCAATCTCAAACTGGTCATAGTAAAATCGGAGAATGCGATATCAACACGTTTACTACACAATTCATCGATAGCACCAGAGCAAGTGTTAAATTTTGGATCCCACATTCCATTTTTAGATACTTGCGAGACGATGTCAAAAGTAAAATTCAGAGAGAAAGATAGTTCTTTTATTATTTTACTGAATACACCATCCAATTGGCCATCCTTATTAACGCTTACAAATTTATTATCCTAAAAAAAAGAAAAAAAATATATGTTCAATGGTTCACAAGGATATATTATAAAAGAAAATTAATGAAGAATAATTTGTATTTCTTTTTGCAAATTTGAATGAACCTCTTGTACAGAAAATGAGATAACTCAATGATAGAATATTTTACTTAACTTAACCCCCCTCCCGCTCTGATTTACACAGAAGATCTGTTCTTCAAAATAAATAAAAAACAATGTAAATTGAAAAAAAGTGTAAATCGAAATTATCGCGTAAAGTAACGTGTTAACTGGGAAACAGTTGTACAACATAGCAATGAGATCAATCGGTATTAGTTTTTTTGCAATAATAAATATTTATATATATATAGTATACAAAAGTTTACCTTAACAACAGCAGCTTTTATGTTTAAACCATGTAAATTATTTTTCTTTTCTAAGTACAGATCATTAGAAATTTGATCGAAAATTCCTTTCTTCCAGCTCCACTTTGCTAAATCAATGATCTCCGTACGATTACTATTAATCGAGTACCATTTTCTTAACATATTTTCATTACCGCAACGTACCAACATCTCCGAGTCGAATCTCAAGTGAAATATATTACCGGGCGGATTCTGACAATAATCGAAACCATAACCGTTGTAAATAAAAATAACTAACCACGCGCCAAACGACATGTCATATGTACTAGCTGCCAAAGAAAATTCATTAATCGCACTGTAATTAGAAATAATCGCGATGTAATGTGGTCTTTCGATTCGTTTAACGTAATACGTTGATTCGTGCATATCGGAAAAGTAAAAATTTGTTGTCGTAAAACCGTGGCGAGAAAGTGCACGAGTCCATTTGAAAACCATCGTCGTCATTTCCATTTCTAAAGGAAAAATTAGAAAAAAAATCAAATTCAAAAGAAATTATACAACAAATTCAATGAAAAATTCAATGTCCCGGTAATTATGCTACTGGCCTAAATTCAAAAATAAGAAATATGAGTTTTATGATAAATTTGATATTAAAGTCATTTATTATATTATAAAAAATAAATCATAGAATAAATTTGTATAATATTTTGTCATAATTACCAACACGAATGAAAAATAAATGAAAAATATCTTCCTACCTTTGACTGCCTCGGCATATAAAAAAATGACGGATTTCGTATTGTAAAGTTTGCAAACTGCGATGATTAAAGAAACGTATTCGTCACCAATAGAAAGAAGTTCGTACGATTTAGCCATTTTTGGTAGTAAAAAAATAATCAAAAATATCGTTAATCGAACAATGAATTTCATTTTGTTTTGAGAAGAGATTAGTATGAAAATTGTTACACGACGAGGAAAGAAGATCGAACGAGACTAAAGTTTTTAAACTCTTCAAAGTATTATAGTTATTTCGAATAATGCAATCATCGTGTAGATCTGATTGCACGCAACGTAAGTGTATATATGTGTTTGAATATTCTTTCAAAGAAAATAATTGAATATCTGCTGGCATACATTTATAATCGATCGATTGATAAACTTTGCTTTAATTTTTTTTTTTTTTTCAATCAAGCGTATATAGGTACGTGTTTGTTTTTATTTTATTTTTTTTTTTTTATATCAATACATTGATATTTTTCTAGCATGCACGGTTTTTAAAGACGAAAATGAAACAATACATAATACAAAATGAAAAAAATTCTCTGTATTTCAATAGAAATAATATAATGAAATTTTTCTCCGATCGCGTTATTATCATTTTAATATAATAAAATTCAATGTAACACTTGAATAATTTCGTATTATAAAATATATAATTTTATAATGTACAAGCGTGATCATTTATTGTGATTGTCATCTTCATGGGAAATTTGACACGCTGTGCTATTAAATTGACTTACTCTGCATAGAAAAATATGTTTATCAAAAAACTCGAGAAAAAGCGATTTAATTTAACTACCTGACCACCTGACTCATAAATACAAAATGATGATTGCAAATTTGTTTCTTTTTACTGACTATAAAATTTATAAACTATAAATGAAAATTTATATTATATATTATATGATATTATAAACGCGAAACAAATTCAAATATTTGTACGTGAACCTTATGAATAAATAAAAACAAATCTTTCATCTATAAGTACATACGCGCCTAAGTGTATAATAAAATAAAAAGGGAAAAAAAAGAAAAAGAATTCTATATCAATTTATAGTCGTATTTTAAATTATGCAAAAGCTCAGACATGCCTATGCGAGTTTACATTCCATTAGAATATTACAATCGAAATTAAAAAGTTAAAACCTTATCGTTAATAATGTATTCTCACGCATTTTCGATTGTCATCATTTATGTTTACATATTTTACACTTTGTTTCTTTTTATCACCAACTTTTCTGATGATTTATTTAACGCAATACGATTTGTTATTAATTTCTTTTTCCTTTTATGAGCGAAAAAACACATTTCTATAATTAAAATAAGAATACTTAATACGATACCAATTAGTATGAAAAAAATAATCGATATTACACTGGTTATGGATACTGGATTATGATGTTTAGTTACGTCGTTAAATTTCTTTTCAAATGTTATCTCTTTCAAACGATACATCACTCCATTGTTGATAAATTTTTGCAAGCTGTAATAAATTTGTATTTTGATGATACATTTTAAATGATAATTTGAGAATTATTCGTTTAATACTTACTGAAAATTAATGATACCGGTGAAGGGATTGTGTTTAGATAAAATAATTGATAATGTGTTAACAGCTCCAGCTTCAATGGACATGATGTTACACGGTATTTTCAAAAGTATATCCTTTTGTATTTCATTATACGTGTAAATTGCTAATTTCCTATCTTTACAGACCTGTAATAAGAATTAAATTATCTATCTGTAAAAGTTTGTGAATATATTTTATTTGTTTTTAATAATAATTTATCTTACTTGCATAAATCCTTCCAGCATAGATACTGGCAATTTGTCTTCATCGAGCATCAGTTTCATTACTTGTCGTGAAAGTGAATCAGTCGAATGCTGCGAATATAAATATTTGTTTATATATAAATATATTTAATGAAAATTATTTTCGTTTAAAACACCTTGGATTTCGAATATGAAAATTAACCCCTCTATTTTATTTACCTATTAATTTATAATTCATTAATTCTATCCATTTTATAAATTACGTCTTATATTTACCCCATTGGAAATAAGAAAATAATTTTTCAAACAACTTATAATGTAATAGATAAAAATTTCAATATTAAAATAATTACGTAACATACTCACTGCAAACACGTCATAATCAGAAGTACCACGAAAAACAGCAATTCGATAAGTACCATCTTCGATAAAACTTTCTAACGAACGAAAGGGTATAACTTTGATAGAAGATGTTAAAAAACTTATCAAAGCTGCGGAATAGGCGGCCAATAAAACGTAACAAAAGATAAACATTGAAAAATATGTTATCCTTAATGATGATCTATCAGGAAAATCTAAAACAAACGACGAATATTTATTGTAAAATTAATTATTCATCTGAAACAAGTTTTAGATAAAAATTAAAAAAAAAAAAAACAAAACGTATATAAAATAACTAACCAGTCAATCCTTGTTGACACAAAATACCCCAAACCTCTAAAAAATTATCTGACCACAGATGTCCAATTTCTCGTACGGATCCACTTTGTTTTTTAAGAATAATCAACAAAATCGATGCGACAATTAATATCCCGTACGTACAAAGCCAAACAGAACGAGAAAAAGCCTAAAAATGAAACGAACATTGTATTTAATTGGCAAAGGTTAATTTTTAAAAATAAAAAAAAAATAAAAATACGATCGGAAAAATTCTCGTACGAGAAAATAAGTCGACCATTCGATCGCGAATATATGTGGTTCCTGAATGTGAAGATAATTTTTGGTAACTAAAAGAGGGAAAGTAAAATCAACGACGTTCAATCTTGCACTGGTCATAGAAAAATCCGAAAGAGAAACGTCAGCACGTTTCGAAGATATTTCTGCTATTGCACCAGTCCAAGTCCCTTCTTTTTGGTCCCATCTTCCATATTCCTTTATTTTGGAGACTATGTTAAAACTAAAATTTAAACTCACGCAAAGCTCTTGTAATATTTTACCAAATACTCCGTCTAATTCGCCATCTTCGTTAACGTAAACGAATGATCCCTCCTACAAAATATAAATAAATAAAAAAAGATCAAACAATTTGCGTCATTATTTTAAATATTAAAACATCAATATATAAAATATATGTGTATATATATAATATATAAAAAAATTTTTAATTTATTATATGAGATACAAACTAATAAACTAAAAGTTAGAACGCGCATTAATTGATATTTTATTTATGATTATAAAATCACACACACACACAAGTTTCTTTTTAATTTAAATTTATATTACAAATATATTTCCTACGCGTGTTATCAGATATCACACACACGTCAAGACAACAACTGCTATATATAATATATAAAAAAATTCTAAATTTATTATATGAAATACAAACTAATAAACTAAAAGTTAAAACGCGCATTAATTGATATTTTATTTAGGATTATAAAATCACACACACACACACAAGTTTCTTTTTAATTTAAATTTATATTACAAATATATTTCCCACGCGTGTTATCAGGTATCACACACACGTCAAGACAACAACTGCTTAAATTATTTCAAACTCAGATTACAATAAATAAATAAGAAAAAAAAAAAATTTGATAAACATTTCTCAAATGAAATATTATACCTCAACAATAACAGCTTTCATGACCAAACCTTGTAAATTACATCTTCTATCGTAAAGAGAATTAGGTGCCATTTTAATGATCCCTTTTTCCAAGCTCCACTTTGCCACATCATCAATCTCAGTATGATTTTGACCGATCGAATACCACTCCCGTAAAATATTTTCCGTACCACAACGTACCAACATTTCCGAGTCGAATCTCAAGTGAAATATATTACCAGGTGGATTACGACAATAATCTGAACCTTTTCCCTTGTAAATGAACAACACAAGCCACACGGCAAACGACATGTCAAATGTACTAGTAGCCAATGAGAATTCATTGATAGCGTTGTAATTAGATATCACTGCTATGTAATGGGGTCTAACTATTCGTCCCACGTAATAAGACGATTCGTGTAACTCCGAAAAATACAAATTCGAGGTGGTAAAACCTTCGCGTGATAATGCACGCGTCCATTTAAAAACCATCGTTGTCATTTCCATTTCTAAACAATGAAAAATAAAATAAAATATAGTAAACGTTAAAGAAGAAGAAGAAAAAACACGGTGAAATATTATCGCACCTTTTATCGATTCGCCGTATAAAAAAATGGTTGACCTCGTGTTATACAATTTGCAAATTTGAATGATGAAAGAAATGTCGTCGTCATCGATGGAATAAAGTTCGTACGATCTCACTAACTTTGAATACAAAATAATAAGCAGAATCATCTTTAATTGCACTACGAGTATCATTTTTCTATATTTTTTCACTCGTCGAATCACCGAATTATTCGACAATTTTTGTTGCCTTATTTGAAAATAATATCGATAATTATTTTGCGTAAAAATATGTATATAAATTTTCACGCGGCAACGAGAGAAGATCGCATGAAACTAAATTTCTAAACTATCGAGAGAATAAATGTCACTTCGATTATTCCGGTTCTTGTCGTGTAGATCGAAAAACACAGGACCTCTGTGTGTGTGTGTGTGTGTACGTGACGTGTCCACAATATTAGTTGGAAGAAAATAATTTTACCTGTTGGCTGGCATTGATTAATAATATTTATCGATCGATTAATAAACGTTCTTTTTATTTTATCCCGACTTTTTGTCACCCTTTCCTTCTTCGATACGTGGAATTATATCCGTATTTACATACTGAGTAAATATACACGTGTATACACGCGCGTTTTTATAATTGTACGTTTGATATGTAAATGGCTCTCTACTATTCTGAAAGAAAAAAAGAAAGAAAAAAAAAAACAAAGAGAAAGTTGATGTTTTATTGGAATAATTTATTAGATCTTTCCGATTGAGGTAAACGAATAAATTGCTTGATGATGATTGCGACCATCATAGATTTGAATAGTAATACCTGCTCAATTATTGAAGACGTATAGAAAAAAAATACTGAAAATGTATTTACTGATGATTATCTAACTTTATTTAAGCACTTTTCAAACTTTATCAGTTGGTGAACCTAAATGATCTAAATTTTGTACATTTTGGTTAAAAAATGAAATAAATTAAGATACATTTTCATATATACCAACGATTTATTTTTAATTGGATTAAATTGCAATGAAAAATTATTATGCAGTTTTTGGTAATCTTTATTGAATCGTGCACAACCTTAAATTTACACAAATTTTCATTAGAACAACCCATAGTGATTTTTAATACTTCAAGCGTGCGTAATTTTGCGTATTATTGGAAATATTTTTTATACTTTTCTTCTTTTTTTTATAAAATTTTGACGATTTAATCTGTGGGACTCGATCTATCATCGATTTGTTTTTTATTTTACGAGAAAAAATAGACTTTTCTATGATCAAAATACAAATACTCAAAATGATTCCAAGTGGGATAAGAAAAATGACCGATAATACATTGCTTATGCGAACTGGTTTATGCTCAATATTGTCGATGAATTTTTGTTTAAATGTCGTATCTCTTATTCGATTCATCATTCCATTGTTGACAAATTTTTGCAAACTGGAATTAATTAATTGTGCTTTAATTAACGGTTAACGATTATTTTTATAATTAATTTTACTCACCGATAATTAATGACCTTTGTAAATGGATTATGCTTAGATAAGATCACAGCTAAATTATCTATATGTCCTGCTTTGATAGAAGCCACTTTACATGGTATTTCAAGACTTTTCGTATTTTTTATTTCGTCAGACGTGTAGATCGCTAGTTTTTCATCTTTACAAATCTAATAATTAAATTCATAATTATTACTAATCAAATTATTACAAATACAGGATGGCTCAAAAGTCACCAGATTATTACGAGAGATGTTCGAAGAAACTATAAAAATTATTTTCATTATTTTTTTTATAAATAATACTTCATCGTACTTTTTCAAATCCTTCGAGTATATTGACCGGCAAATTTTCTTCTTCTATCATTATAGTCATCAATTTTTTCGCAAGCGAATCTTTCGAATTCTAGAAATAAATTTTTGTTTATTGCTTTGTGTGGTATGAATAAAAAATATTTGGCAATGATTTTATGATAAATAACGTTAGCAATTAAAATACTTACTGCAAAGTTGTCATAATCAGCAGTACCGCGAAATACGGCAAATTTGTATGTACCATCTTCAACAAAGCCTTCTAATGAACGGAAAGGTAAAAAATAAATGACGGACGTTAAAAAACTTATCAAGGCCGCGGAATATGCCGTTGATAAGACCAAAGCCATTAAACACATTGAAAAGTATGTTATTCTTAACGAAGATCTATAAGGAAAATCTAAAGTACACGAATACTTAATGTAAACGTAAACATTAAAAATAAATAAATGAAAAACAATTTAAAAAGAAAAAAAAAACATTTGATCGAACCTGTTATTCCTTGTTGACAAAAAATACCACAAATTTCAATAAAATTATCGGATATTAAAGGTCCAAGGTAACGATTGGTCCCATTTCTGATTTTAATAAAAATCAATAAAGCCGATGCAACGATCAATACTCCAAAAATAGAAATCCAAATAGAATAAGCGAAAGTCTAAAATAAAAAATTAACATTTTTTGTTTGTTTTAAAAGAATCGTTGATAATTAATAGGTAAAGAAAAAACTATTTTGAATTGGTATTATTTCGTACTAGAAAATAAGACGACCATTCAACAGTAAATATATGCGGTTCTTGAATGTAAATACAACTTTCGGATAATAAAAGAGGAAAAGTAAAATCAACGACGTTCAATCTAGTACTAGTCATAGAAAAATCTGAAAGAGAAATATCTGCACGGCCTGAATTTATTTCTCCAATTGCACCAGACCAAGTGTTTTTTTTTGGGTTCCATATTCCATACTCTTCTACTTCGGAGACAACGTTGAAACTAAAATTAAGAGTCGCACAAAGTTCCCTTAATATTTGACCAAATATTCCGTCTAATTCGCCATCTTTGTTAATATTAGTAAATGGTCCATCCTAGAAAATTCATGAAAAATAATAAAGACTTAATAAAGTTTTGAATTTTTAAACATATTATTACTCACAAGGCACGACCATATTATTTCAAATTACATTAATACGATAATTTAAATAATCAAATATCTTTACCTTAACTAATACAGCTTCCATAATCAAACCGTGCAAATTAAATCTTCTGTCGTAAAGAGAACCATTAACAATTTGGGTGATCCCTTTATCCAAGCTCCATGTTGCTAGATCATTTATTTCCGTTTGATTTTCATCGATCGAATACCATTCTCGTAACATATTTTCCCTATTACAACGTACCAAAACTTCCGAGTCGTATCTCAAATGAAATATATTACCCGGTGGACTTTGACAATAATTCGAGTCGTAAATGAATACAACTAACCACGCGGCAAAAGACATGTCAAATGTACTAGTTGCTAATGAAAATTCATTGATCGCTGCATCTTCAGAAATCACTGCGATGTAATGCGGTCTAACTATTCGATTTACGTAATATGACGATTCGTGCAATTCGAAAAAATACAAGTTCGAAGTGGTAAAACCTTGGCGTGAAAATGCACGAGTCCATTTAAAAATCATCGTGGTCATTTCTATTTCTAAAGAAAAGAAAACAAAAACAAATTCAAATTGAGAAACAATATATTATTATTATATAAACCATAAACTTCTATTACACTTTTGCCAATATTTTTCTACCTTTGGTCGAATTGGCGTATAAAAAGATGGTGGATTTTGTTCCGTAAAATTTGCAAACGTCGATGATAAATGAAACGTATTCGTCTTCGGTAGGAAGAAATTCGTATGATTTTTTCATCTCCGAAATAAGAATAAGAAAAAGAACGAATAGATTGAATCCCGTAAAAAGTCTCATTTTGTTTGTTTGTTTGCTTTTTAATAATAATTCACGAATTTTAAGACACTTTTGTTTTTTCTTTTTACATCGTACGAGTAAACTTTTCATGGACTAAATATGAATGTGACTGGAAGAGACGATTGTGTGGATGTGAGACTAAATTTATAAATTATTAAATAGAATTATTGTCAATTTGAATATTGCGATTGTCGTGGAGATTATAATGCACGCAACTGTTTTGCATGAGCATTTACTGATCATGACAAATATTTTATTCGTGCTCGCACTGATCTATCAATTGATCGGTTAATAAAATATTATTTGTATATTTCTTTTGAATATTCTAGCAAATATATATAAATCAGAATTCAAGGATACACGCGTTACATCGTTTTTTATAAGAAATAATTTTATAATGCAAATTCTTTAAAAACAAATATACAAACTATAAATCCATTATTTGTTTTACGAAATTATGAGAGTATTATAGAAAATAATTATAATCGATTAAAATACATGTTAAAAAGTTTGTTTTAATGTATTGTAAGATACCCTGTTGATAAAAATTTATATTACATATAGTTGTAAATTGCATCGTCTTAAAATTAACATAGCAATTACTCAAAAATAATTTAATAGCTGTAATAATCGATATAATCTAGACATGAACTATATACGTAATGATTCGTGAACTTCACAAGTTATAGTTCGATAATTCTTTCTACATAAACGAAAGCTTTGAGTGAAGGCAAGTACTGTATACACAAATGACAATTATATTATAAACATTAATTGAAAGAGCATATTAATGTCATTACTACAATAATGTAAATCTTATAATTTTTCAAATTTTGTGCAACATTTTTTCTAGAATGTTTCAGTTTTAACATCAAATTTTTGCAAAATAATAGACGGAACAATTTGCAAAACTAATTTCTTCTTCTTTTTACGAGCAAAAACACACACTTCGATGATTAGTATACAAATACTTAATACAATACCAATTAGAATAAAGAAAATAAGTGATATTACACTGGTTATGTGAACTGGCTTATATTTAATATTATCTGCATATGTCATTCTCAACGACTTCTGCTTTAAATGATGCATTCTTCCACTGTCGATAAATTTTTGCAATCTACAACAAGGATGAGCTTTGAAGTATACGATAAATGATATATTAACAGTAATAATGTAATACTTGCTGAAAATTGATGACGTCGGTGTACGGATTGTTTTTCGACAAAATTATACCAATACTATCTGATAGTCCTATTCGGATAGAAACAATGTCACATGGTAACTTAATATTAATATTTTCTTTTACTGCCTCAGATGTATAGAAAGCTATATTCTGATTTTCACAAACCTGTAATTTTTTAAGAAATAATAATAAAATAACGCATCTAAAAATTTACCTTTTTTTTTTCTTTTAATAATTCATCTTACTGTATTAAATCCTATCACTGCACTTGTTGACAAATTTTCTTCTTTTATCATTAATTTCCTTATTTTTGGCGCATATGGTTTCTTCATGTTCTATAAATAAAAATAATTCCACGATATTGTACATTTATATTTTTCAATACACTCTATTGTTATAATAAGTTACAATTATTTTAACATTAATAGTTCAAAAAGCAAGCTGGTAATTTCTAAGCTAAATTATACGAGAATTTTTTATATTATATCAAGAGTCTGATGAGTTTTAACTGATAAAGCAAATTCTACAAAAAACCAATAAACAATAAGTATTATACTTACCAAAAACATTTCATAAGTATGTGATCCACGAAAAACATAAAGCTGATAAGTACCGTCTTTAGCAAATTCTTCGAATGAACGAAATGGTAAAATTTTGTTCGCAGTAGTTAAAAAACTAATCAAAGCAGCTGAATAAGCGGCCCATAAGACGACTACTAAAATAAATATTGAGAAATATACTATTCTTAATGAATAAATATCAGGAAAATCTGAAAGAAAAATATAATTTATTGTTAAAAAAGAGAGATAAATTCGAAAAAAATAAAAAAAAATATATTAAATGTCAAACCTGCTAGACCCTGCTGACACAATATACCCCAAATCTCTAGAAAACTATCCGCTAATAAAAATTCTGTTTTTCGATCAGTTCCAGCATTTAGTTTTAAAAAAATTAGCAAGATGGATGCAACGATTAATACCCCAAACATAGAAATCCAGATATAATACGAAAACGTCTATTAAAAAAAATATAGCGTTCGTAATAAAATGAGGATAAGAAAAATAAAAAAATGAACATAATTTGATCATACCAAAAAAAAAGATGACCATTTAAACGAGAATTTTTGTGGTTCTTGAATAAAGAAACAAGTCTTTGAGACTATAAAGGGAAGCGTGAAATCAACGACATCTAATCTATTATTAGTCAAACTAAAATCAGATACAGCAATATCAGCTCTTCCAGAAATTAATTCTCCCATTGCACCAGACCAACTCTTATTTTTTTGATTCCATATTCCATGCTCTTCAATTTCTGCGACAATTTGGAATGTAAAATTCAGAGCAACACACAGTTCTTCAAATATTCTACCAAATATCCCATCTAATCTACCATTCTTCTTAACTTTTATAAATTCAGAGTTCTAAATAACAAAAAAGACAAGAATATGAAAATTTGTTAATAAGAAAATTATATGTCATTGATTATATTAGAAACAATAAAACGTAATGTTTTAAAGGATTTTTCAAAAATATAATAACTAAAAGGTCTGCCAAAAAATTCGTTTACCTTAACTGTAACAAGTTTCATATTTATACCCTTTAAATTATTCCTTCTATCGTACAAAGTATTAGAAACAATAGTTGTTATTCCGTTTTCTAAACTCCACAATGCTACGTCATCGATCTCCGTTTCATTTTTATCGACCGAATACCATTCACGTAAAATATTTTCCCTATTGCAACGGACGATCATTTTCGAGTCGAATCTCAAATGAAATATATTAAACGGTGG